>NC_080179.1:40106391-40406391 GCF_950295315.1 Erinaceus europaeus
AGAGTGGAATTTTTTACCAGTGAGAAGGTAATTTCTTTGTACTATCTCATCTATAAAAGTTTCCCATCTGCTAGTTGATTCATGGGAACAACAATTTACATGGTATGGGTCCATGGTACTAAGTGTGCACTTCTTTTAGAAATTGTGGAATTTGAAATCAGTTTAGATAAAAAATACTCTAGTGGTTTGAATGTGAAAAAAAGAGGAAGTATATAAAAATGTTTCACCTGCAGCCTTAGTGTCCAGAATGCTCTAAACATTGAGTACCAGTCAAATAGATTTATACATTTCTGATTTACCCACAGGGTACATAATCCAACACTGATAGACCACTGAATCTGAGTTCCTTTACTTCTTCCCAGAATAAACATGGGCAACCATAGTTTGTATCTTTCTTTTGTTCTAGAGGAACCTCTTGCATGAGCAAGAAATTTGTGGAACACTAAAAGAATCTAAAATAATTTTTTTTTTAAATTTTTTATTTAAGAAAGGATTAGTGAACAAAAGCATAAGGTAGGAGGGGTACAACTCCACACAATTCCCACCACCCAATCCCCATAACCCACCCTCTCCCATGATAGCCTTCCCATTCTCTAGCCCTCTGGGAGCATGGACCCAGAGTCGTTGAGGGTTGCAGAAGGTAGAGGGTCTGGCTTCTGTAATTGCTTCCCCGCTGAACATGGGCGTTGACTGGTCGGTCCATACTCCCAGTCTGCCTCTCTCTTTCCCTAGTAAGGTGTGTCTCTGGGGAAGCTGAGCTCCAGGACACATTGGTGGGGTCTTCAATCCAGGGAAGCCTAGCCAGCATCCTGGTGGCATCTGGAACCTGGTGATTGAAAAGAGAGTTAACATACAAAGCCAAACAACTTGTTGAGCAATCATGGATCCCAAGTTTGGAATAGTGGAGAGGAAGTGTTAGGGAGGTACTCACTGCAAACTCTAGTGTAATCCTGCTTTCAGGTATATATTTTGCAGTAGTTTATGGATACGTGTGCACATACGCTCTCTCTCACAGAAACTGGTGTATGTCTAGGTTATGGGACTTTGTTAGAAAGTGAACTACCTGAGATGAAATTAGAGTGTACTATAAAAGGAAAGGTCTCACCCGAGTAATGAAGCTGAAGGGTTGTCATTCCACACGTGAAGTCTCTGGATACACTCTGAGGTGAAGCATGTTGAGATGGCAATCGTTGCTTTGGTTAGGTTGTGATCGGCGGATGCAATATTATTTGGTATGGATTGGGAGATGCATACGGGAAAGTGAGCCCTATGCAAGGGTGCCAGGACTGGGGGAAGTAGGGGCTCTATAGTGAAGATGTGAGGTTCCTGCTGTCTTAGGGTTCAAAAAGACAATCAATAGTTAATATTATCATCACATTATTTGTTAATTGGGTTAACTTTGAAAAGTCCCTTTGTTATGGTTTGCTGGACAGTACCCAGTATCTTGTATATAGCTGTGCTATTGGAAGCTTCTAATCTACTTGGTCTAGGTTTTTGAGAGAGTCCGCATATCAAATACGTAGCCTATCTATTAAAAAGATTCAGTTTGTCTTTTGAGAACCTTTGAGACATACAATTGATTTCCCCCTCTCATATTAATTAACTACTGATTTATATGTCTACATTTTGCTAGGAGTGTACATAAACACCATTCCCATCACCAAAGGACCGTGACCCATCCCTCCCGCCCATTCCCACCCCCCACTTGCCCAGGAAGCTACATGTCTACCCCTCACCACTGGGTTTTTACTTTGGTGCCCTACTTACAATTTGATCAGGTCCTGCTTTTAGTTTCCCTTTCAGATCTTCTAAGTCAGCTTCTGTTGATGAGTGGGATCATCCCATACTCATCTTTAACTTTCTGACTTAGTTCACTTAACATAATTCCTTCTAGCTCTGTCCAAGATGGGTCAGAGAAGGTGGGTTCATTGTTCTTGATAGCTGCATAGTATTCCATTGTGTATATATACCACAGCTTTCTCAGCCATTCATCTGTTGTTGGGCACCTGGGTTGCTTCCAGGTTTTAGCTATTATGAATTGTGCTGCTATGAACATAGGAGTACACACCTCTTTTTGGTTGGGTGTTATGGAGTCCTTGGGGTATAACCCCAGGAGAGGAATTATTGGGTCATATGGAAGGTCCATGTCTAGCCTTCTGAGAGTTTTCCAGACTGCTCTCCACAGAGGCTGTACCAATTTACATTCCCACCAGCAATGTAAAAGGGTTCCTCTGTCCCCACATCCTCTCCAGCATTTGTTGCTGCTGTCCTTTTTGATGTATGCCATTCTTACAGGAGTGAGGTGGTATCTTAGTGTTGTCTTAATTTGCATTTCTCTGACAATCAGTGACCTAGAGCAGTTTTTCATATGTTTGTTAGCCTTTTGGATCTCCTCTGTGGTGAATGTTTTGTTCATTTCCTCTGCCCATTTTTGGATGGGGTCATTTGCTTTTTTGCGGCTAAGTTTGCTGAGCTCTTTATATATTTTGGTGATTAGTTTCTTGTCTGATGTCTGGCATGTGAAGATCTTCTCCCATTCTGTGAGGGGTCTCTCTGTTTGTTTAATAGTTTCTTTGGATGTGCAGAAGCTTTTCAATTTGATGTAGTCCCATTGGTTTGTTTCTGCTTTGGTCTTCCTTGCAATTGGGTTTGATTCATCAAAGATGTCCTTGAGGTGTAGATGGGAAAGTGTTTTACCAATGTTTTCCTCTAAGTATTTGATTGTTTCTGGTCTGACATCTAGGTCTTTGATCCATTTGGAGTTGATTTTTGTTTCTGGTGAGATAAAGTGGTTCAATTTCATTCTTCTGCATGTTTCAACCCAGTTTTACTTCTGCTAAAATAAATTTTAAGGAATCATTGCCTCAGTTACAATGACTAGACAGTGTTCCATGGTTAAGAGACATGGGTATATTTCCAGCTGCAAAGGTTTTTCTAGATGATTTCACAGTGTAGCAAAGGCTGGATATTTATCACTATAAACATGTTTCCCCATAGAAACAATATAAGAAGCATATTCTTTCTCAGAATAAGCTAACACAATTCATATAACACAAGAAAGATAGTGATATACTGTTTTAAAAATCCAACTATAAAGCACTGCATACCAAGAGAAATACAGACAGAACTCTAACATGCAACACCAACATGGTTGATTTGGAATTGAGAGGGCTATCTTTCACAATGAATGTAATGTAGTCATGAATTTTCCAGAATGTGCTTTCTCTTTCTTCTGCATCTCCTGTGTACAGGAGGTGTTGCTATAAACTTCCATCACTGAACTGCTGTGTTGCTTGTTTGGTCTCATTTTGTTGACTCCAGTTGTACACTTGAGAAGATATTTTATTGATTTCCCTGGATACTGAATTCTATCAATTTTTTAATGAGAATATTTTCAAAGCTTACAATAGAAAGTATTTTAAAAATGGAATATTTTTGAAACAATGGATTAACTATTTACTCCTTTCTCAGGAAGTGAATTGAAAAAATCTGATACTATAGGTTTTCTAGAAGGACAAAGTCATTATAAAATATACTCCTTCCTCCCTCTTTCTCACAGTATACCTGATATATATGTATATATCATACTTTTTATCATTCCCTACAGTTGTTTTCCAAATCTAAATATTACCTTGTGTACAGAAAATTTCTACCTGTGTGATACATAAGCCCTTTGGGTCACAGTAACTTTGGGTAATCTTTAATTTTCTTTCATAGAACTTCATCCTTTTCTAATGGGATATTTTGCCGTTGCCATTGTCTCAGGGCCCAGCAATATGTTATGGCTTTTATTTACTCTGTCTTATATTTCTTTCTCAGTCTATTCTACCCTGTTCACTGAGGTGGAAATTTCTTCTCTCCACAGTCCACTATGCCACATTTAGTGAGAGAACCTATCATCACAATCACCTTAACATCGTCTAAACCAGTCAAACCATCGTATGTTTAAAGAACTAAAACAGCAGCAGCTTTGTTTCTCTCCTCTCCTTTACTGGGTCAAATAGGAACACCTAAGGAGACCACCTGGGACTGCAAAAATACAGGACTAGAATGAATTCAGGAACCCACCAAATCACCACTGAGTGCAAACACATGTGGCTTGTGAACACAGAGGGGCCTAGGGAGAGATTAAGTAGCTGGTAACAGTCCAGCAGTTTACCAGTTGAGACACCACCTCCAGTCTGTTTCGCCAACAGGAGAATGACTGAAGGAAGGAGAAGACTCCTCTGAGACTTGCCAAATGGAACTGTGAGTCTCCATTGCTACTGCCCTCAGAATATAGAGCAGCGGCAGGGAGGTCCTGTGCTGACAACAGGGGACAGGGAACTAAGGAGGAAACTCAGAAGATCGATAACTCAGTGGCCTAGTGGTGGGGCTGTAAAAGTCTCTTTGTATATCCACTAGATTATCTCTGCACCACCCTGCTTTATCTCTTGGTAAGGAGTTAGTGATTAAGCTAATAAGCCTACTTATAGTGTAAAAGCTCTCAGGATCCCATAGCCTATAAGGAAGAGGAAGAACAAAAGAGGCTTTTAAACTACTGAGTTCCAACTCAGGGATTAAAATACTATTGAAAAAACTGTCAATTTCCACAACCATGAACCCTTTAAATTACCTTACTTAGACACAAGTCAGTCCAGGCAAGAGTGATCAGTAATTTGAAAAGTACTGAGAGAGGGACCTCACAACATACTATATAAAATGGTTAAACCAACAAGAAGAAATATTGGAGAAAGGAACCAGGACAAGAGTCCAGCTAAAATCCCCCAAAGGTTGAAGCACAAAATAATGAGGTCAACATCCAAACACTAGTTAAGGAAATAAGCACAGGAATGAGTAAAGTGTTTCAATTACATCAGAAATGCAGAAACAACAAATGAGACTGGAAGAAAACACTAATTGTCTCAAAGTTCTTTTTCAGCTGAAAGCTGAAATAGCTGAGCTAAGAACACAACTAGCTGAACAAAACAGTATAAATAAAACAGTATGAATAAAACAGTATCAGAACAGGGTAACAAAACAAATGAACTCCAGAAAACAATAGAGCAGAGAGAGAATAGAATAAATTAGGGTGATGACAGAATTAGCAAGATAAAGGGCAATTAGAGACAAATAAAAAGAAGTGAGAGATCTCAAAAAGAGATGAAAAGATACTGCAAACAACAACAGAGACCTATAGAATGAGTTCAAAAGAAATAATGTACACATTATTGGCTTACCAGCTATTCTCATATATGACAGGATATACTTCAAAATAAATAAAATTTAAAAATATAGGGATGGGCACTACTTAATGATCAGAGGACCAGTCAATCAAGATGACTTAACAATTATTAATATCTATGCACCCAATGAGAAATCATCCAAATACAATAAACATCTATTAAAAGAGCTAGAGCAATTTATTAACAACAACACAATCATAGAAGGGGACTTCAATACTCCACTCTCTCAACTTGACACATCATCCAGGTAGAAAATCAATAAAGACATGAGGGAACTAAATTAGGAGATAGATAAGGCAGAACTATTGGATATTTTCAGAGTCATTCACGCCAGAAACTGGAATACACATTCTACTCAAGTCCACATGGATCATTCTAGAGGATAGACCATATGTTAGGCCAGAAGGCAGCATCAGCCAATTCAAGAGCATTGAAATCATCCCAAACAATTTCTCAGACCACAGTGGAATTAAACTAACAATTAACAATCAACAAAAGATTAGTAATAGTCCCAAAATGTGGAAGCTCAACAGTACACTCCTTACCAACTACTGGGTAAAAGAGGAAATAAAGGAAGAAATCAAAATGTTTCAAGAATTCAATGAAAATGAAGACACAAGCTATCAAAATATTTGGGACACAGCTAAGGCAGTACTTAGAGGGAAGTTCATAGCCATACAAGCACACATTAGGAAACAAGAAAAAAACACAAATAAACAGCCTGATTGCACATCTTAAAGACCTAGAAGAAGAAGAACAAAGGATCCCTAAAGCAACCAGAAGGACAGACATAACTAAACTTAGGGCAGAAATCTATGACATTGAAAATAAGAAAACCAAACAAAAGATAAAGTAAATGTTGGTTCTTCATAAGAGTGAACAAAATCGAAAAACCTTTAGCCAGAATCACAAAACAAAAAAAGGGAGAAGACCCAAATAAATCGGATAGTAAATGAAAGAGGAGATATCACAACAGACACCACATAAATTCAACGTATCAAGCGAGGCTTCTATGAACAACAATATGCCACCAATCTAGAGAACCTGAAAGAAATGGACTATTTCATTGATACCTATGAACTTCCAAAATTAGGTAAAGAGGAACTAGATAACAGGAGCAGGCCCATCACAGCTAATGAAATTGAAACAGTTTTCAAAAACCTTCCCAAGAATAAAATTCCTGGACCAGATGGTTTTATAAATGAATTCTACACAACCTTCAAAGGAGAAATGATACCTCTAAAAGTCTTCCAGAAGACTGAAGACACTGGAATACTCCCTCTCAGCTTCTGTGAAGCCAACATCACTTTGATACCAAATTCAGACAGGGACAAAACCAAAAAAGAAAACTACAGACCAATATCTCTGATGAGCATAGATGCTAAAATATTAATCAAATCCAGCCAACCAAATACAACAGTATATTAAAATGATTGTTCATCATGACCAAATGGAGTTTATCCCAGGGATGCATGGTTGGTTTAATATATATAAATAAATCAATGTGACCCACCACATCAATAAAAGCAAGACCAAAACCACATGGTCATATCAATAGATGCAGAGAAAGCCTTTGACAAAATACAACAGCCCTTTATGATCACTGTTGTTAATTTTCGGAGCTCCAGCAGGCCGGGCTAGCGTCGCGGCATTAGACAGAGACTCGCGGACACATGGCTGGGCAGGGAAGCTTTATTTCTTTATTCAAGAACGATTCATAAACTAACCCAAACTAATCACCAAAGAAAACTCTCCTGCCTCCTTCTCACATGGCGGCGCCAAGAACTCTCGAACTCTGGAACTCTGGAACTCTCTCAGGGTTCCTTGGGGCAGGGACAAGCAGGCCCGCAAAAACTAGCAGGACTGAACCAATTTTCTTGGCAGGGGGAGAGCTAGAACAAACCAATGTAAAGCATACAACAGATCACAACAGTACAAAAATGGGAATAGATGGAAAATTCCTGAAGATAGTGGAGTCTATCTTCAGGAATATAACAAACCTACAGCCAACATCATACTCAGTGGTGAAAAACAGTAAGCATCTCCCCTCATATCTGGTACTAGATGGGGCTGCCCACTATCACCATTACTATTCAACATAGTGTTGGAATTTCTTGCCATAGTAATCAGGCAGGAGCAAGGAATTAAAAGGATACAGATTGGAAGAGAAGAAGTCAAACTCTCCCTATTTGCAGATGACATGATAGTATACATAGAAAAACCTAACGATCCAACAAGAAGCTTCTGGAAATCATCAGGCAATACAATAAAGTGTCAGGCTACAAAATTAAAATCCAGAAGCCAGTGACATTCCTATATGCAAACACTAAGAAGAAGTTGAAATCCAGAAATCAATTCATTTTACTATAACAACAAAAATAATAAAATATCTAGGAGTAAACCTAACCAAAGAAGTGAAAGACTTGTATACTGAAAATTTGAGTCACTACTCAAGGAAATTGAAAAAGACATAAATAAGTGAAAAGATATTCCATGTTCATGGAACAATATCAAAATGAATATACTACCCAGAGCCATCTACAAATTGAATGCTATCCCTATCAAGATCCCAACCACATTTCTTAGGAGAATAGAAAAAAAAGCTACACATGTTTATCTGGAACCAGAAAAGACCTAGAATTGCCAAAACTATCTTGAGAAGAAAGAACAGAACCAGAGGCATCACACTGCCAGATCTCAAATTGTATTATAGGGTCATTGTGATCAAAACTGCTTGGTACTGGAAAATGAATAGACACACTGACCAGTGGAATAGAACTGAGAGCCCAGAAGTAAGCCCACAAACTTATGGACATCTAATCTTTGACAAAGGTGCCCAGACTGTTAAATGGGGAACACAGAGTCTCTTCAACAAATGGTGTTGGAAAAAATGGATGGAAACATGCAGAAGAATGAAACTGAACCACTGCCAGGCTAGCTTTGTGGGTGGGAGACAGACAACCAGGGACTCATGGCTGAGTGGTACACATTTCAGTCTTTATTCATGCAGAATGCAGCACAATCTAAGCCATCTAAACTAAATAAAATCACAATCCTGTCCATATATATATATATATATATATATATATATATATATATATGTATATATATATATATATATTTGCCAAGTAGGGTGTAAAAAGGATGTGAGGTAGAGAGGGTGGAGTGAAAAGAGATTGGTGAAAATCAGGGTGTGACAAGGAGAGGGGGCGGAGCAAAAAGACATTGTGAACCAGTGGGGATTAAACCAATGCCCTGCAGGCATGCAGGTACTTAGTTAACAGTGGTTATTTAAATAGAATACAGTGTTAAGCAGGGGGGGGATTAAACCAATGAAACAGAAAGGGCCTTAGAAGCATACCAACAAACCACTATATATCACCAAACATTAAAGTAGATTCCAAGTGGATCAAGGACTTGGATGTTAGGCCAGAAACTATCAGAGGAAAATATTGGCAGAACTCTTTTCCACATAAATTTTAAAGGCATCTTCAATGAAACAAATCCAATTACAAAGAAGACTAAAGCAAGCATAAACTTATGGGACTACATTGAATTAAAAAGCTTTTTCACAGCAAAAGAATCCACTACCCAAACCAGAGAGCCCTCACAGAATGGGCGATCTTTATATGCCATACATCAAACAAGAGGCTAATAACCAAAATATTTTAGAGAGTGCCAAACCCAATAACAAGAAAACAAATGACCCCATCCAAAAACGGAGAGGGGAGATGGACAGAATATTCACCAGAGAAGAAATCCAAAAGGCCGATAAACACATGAAAAGAAGCTCCAAGTCTTTGATTGTCAGAGAAATGCAAATAAAGGCAACAATGAGATACCACTTCACTCCTGTGAGAATGTCATACATCAGTAAAGGTAACAGCAGCAAATGCTGGAGAGGTTGTGGGGTCAAAGGATCCCTACTACACTGCTGGTGGGAATGTCAATTGGTCCAACCTCTGTGGAGAACAGTCTGGAGAACTGTCAGAAGGCTAGAAATGAACCTACCCTATGATCCTGCAATTCCTCTCCTGGGAATATATCCTAAGGAACTCAACACACCCATCCAAAAAGATTTGTGTACACATATGTTCTTAGCAGCACAATTTGTAATAGCCAAAACCTGGAAGCAACCCAGGTGCTCAACAACAGATGAGTGGCTAAGCAAGTTGTGGTGTATATACACAATGGAACACTACTCAGCTATAAAAAAGGTTCACTTCACCTTTTTCAGCTGATCTTGGATGGACCTTGAAAAATTCATTTTAAGTGAAATAAGTTGGAAAGAGTAGGATGAATATGGGATGATCTCACTGTCAGGCAGAAGTTGAAAAACAAGATCAGAAGAGAAATTATGAGTAGAACCTGAACTGGAATTGGGGTATTGCACCAAAGTACAAGACTCTGGTGTATGTGGCGGGGAGAGTACAGGTCCAAAAAGGATGACAGAGGACCTGTACAACCTAGTGGGGGTTGTATTGTTATATGAAAAACTGGGGAATGTTATGCATGTTCAAACTATTTTATTTTCTGTTGAATGTAAAACATTAATTTCCCAATAAATAAAATTTAAAAATTATGCTACAACTAAAAGAAAAATTGATAAATACAGTTATATTAATTAGTAACAGGTGGGGGGAAAGGACATTTAAAATGACATTTCAAAATGCTATTAATGATGAAAAATTGAAATATTACTGATTAACTCAGGTATCTGACAAAGTAGTTTTGTCTGAATATTTGGAGCAAAGCTTTACCAAAAGGCACTGAATTAATGATCAGTGATAATCCAGTAGTTATGGATCTATCCTTGAAGTAATTTCTGATTCTAAAGGAAATTATGAAGTAAACTTAAGCAACAAGTGCATTCGAACTTCAGGTTTATAAGATTCTATTTTTATATCTGTATCTCCTATACTGTTTATATCTTCCATCAACTAATCACCTCCACAGTTTACTTCCTCTCCTTCCCCCTCCTTTTTCCTCCCCTCTCCCCTTCCCTCCCTTCCCCTCTCCTATCCACTCCTCTTCTCTCTAGTTCTCTCCTTTCTATCCCTCTCCTCTCCCCTCCCTGCCCCTCCCTTCCTCTCCCCTCTTCTCCCCTCTCTCCTCCCTTTTCCTCCCTCCCCTCTCTTTCCCTTCCCTCCATCTCCTCCCCTCTACTGCCCACTTCTCCCCTCTCCTCTCCCCTGCCTTCCCCTTCCTTCCTCTCCCCTTCTCTTCCCACTCCCATCCTCTCCTCTCTTCTCCTCTCCTTCCCCTCACATCTCCTTCTTTCCCTCCATTCTCCTCCCCTCCTCTCTCCTGGACTTCTCTTATCTCTACTTCTCTCCTCTCTACTCGTCTCCCCTCCCTTTCTCTCCCTTCCCCTCCCTCCTTTCTCCTCTTCTACTCTCCCTGCCCCTTTCCTTTTATGTTTGCCTTGACCACAATACCATTCAACTCTAGCTATTGGAGGTGTTAGAGATCAAACCTATAAAAAGCAATGATGACAATCTTTTTTTTTTTTTTTTTGTCTCTAGCACTATGACGGGGGCTTGGTGACTGCCCTATGAATCCACTGCTCCTGGTGGCTATTTTTTCTCTTTTTATTGCCCTCATTGTTTATTGTTGTTGTTATTATTGCTACTGTTGGATAGAACAGAGAGAAATTAAGAGAGGAGGGAAAGGCAGAGAGGGAGATAGAAAGATAGACACCTGCAGACTTGCTTCACCACTTGTGAAGGGACCCCCCTGCAGGTGGAGAGCGGGGGCTCTAACCGGGGTCTTTAAGCAGGTCATTAAGTTTTGTGTCATGTGCACTTAACACACTGCTCTATCTCCCAGCTTCTTGACAATCTTTTTCATCTTCTTTATTTTTTTATTGAAAGGTTAATGGTTTATAGTACAGTTATTTTCACATGGGTACAAATTTTCATCTCACCAAGACAGGTGTCTGCAAAACATTCTCACCTCCATATTAGGTCTACTGTCATTTATCAGGAGACCCCCCCAAAAAAGCCCCCCTCCCCACCCTGCCACTTGTCTCACTTTTCTGTCCTTTTTCCTGAGCCCTTTTCATATGTATGTGCCTTGCATAGGTACAAAGGATACATGACCCAAAAGGCTTTACACTTTACTCAGTGGTCTGTTGTTGCCATCTTAAAAATACCCAGAAATTTAGCTTAAGAGGCCTCCCATTTTCACTTTATATTGAGGCATGAAAGCCATGGAGATGGTCCTACTCAGAGACAACTCTTTGGAGTAGCCAGAGGACAAAGGAATCTGTTCAGGCAGATAGGCTCTAAAGCCCAGGATATATCTTATGCAGATTAAGATAATAATGAAGAAGTTTCTAAATCTCCAGCGTTATCAAAATAATGTAAGAAAATAAAAATTCCTGGGCAATAAAAACACTTTTCCCTTCAGACACAGAGGGTACAGTGGTTCTAATAAGAAAAAGACTCCAGTGGTGTTGCACTATTCTACCGTTTGGTTAAGACAGTACAAAGGAGACTATACTAGGCAATTGTCCCATTTGGAGGCCCAACAATTAAAGTTCCTGTTGGTTTGGAATGCAGCTCCCTTTTACAATTTAATTTTATTTATTTACTCTTAAATAGAGACAGAGAAAAATTTATAGGGGCAAGGGAGATAGAGAGACAAAAAGACAGAGAGACTCTTGTAGCCTTGCTTCACTACTTATGAAGTCTTCCCCCTGCAGGTGGGGACCAGGGGCTTGAACCCAGATCTTTGCACACTATATTGTGTGTGGTTAGCCAGATGTGCCACTAGCTGGCCCCAGGAAAGCAGTTTTGTTGAATATTGGAGTGGTACAGAGCCTTTTTATTTTTTTCAGTTAATCTTGCATGAACATCTGAGCAAGTGACTATAGCTCAGTGGAAGAAATGTACATGGTACCTGTATCAAGCCAGGAACTAGTCATGAACAGTAACAACTAGTTGTAATGTAGAAAGGGCAGCATTTCTCAAACCTTGAGTCAACATCAGAGATTGAAACCACACCCAGTGCAAATGATGTAGTGATGCTTTTGTTCATGGACCAAAATCAGTGCTGCGAGACTTGCCTGCCACTCACACATCTAGAATGAAGACTGTAGTTAGACCTGTGCCCTTTCTTGATTTCTGCCCCTTTGTGATTCCCAAGTCAGGCGTTTTCCTTTTCAGTATTTTTAGTAAAAATGTCTGGGTATTTCAAAGCAAATGACAGTCCTAGAAGAGTGAAGAGTTCTGGATTGTGCAAGAGGAAAAAAGAAAATTAAGAGCTCCAGAAACATCATAAAATGTAGAATTAGAAGGAAACCAACGATTCATTTTAAAATTAAATGTTAATAATCAAGATTAATAACCTTACCTTTATGGAATGCATTTCCTATTTGAAGAATCTCTAAGAACCCATTTGAATTTATAAGCCAAGGTAATATATTGAACATAAAATCACTAATTAAAACATGAAAGTCGTGAAATATATATATATATATATATATATATATATATATATATATATATATATGTCTTTAAGCACCAAGAAAAGACTCGTGGATGCTTAGTCAGTATCTGTAACAGAATTTGGGAGAAATTCTAATCATTGAGCTGGTCATTTCTCTCTATTATTGTGGATAGTCTTATTCCCTTTTGTCCTAGACTTCCAGAAACCTCTTCCAAGCTATCTCATCTTTTCTAAACTTTGTGCCGGATCCACCCTGGTTCCTGCCAGTTACTACCTTAATATTCCAAGTTGTAGGAGGAGTGTATTGCTCTAGAAAGAAGTCTAGCTCTAATTCCATAGTGATGGCTCATCAATCCTGAAGTGAAGAAGCTTGGATAGGGAAAAGCAAGCAAACAAAAGACAATGAAGAGATGTATATATTTTCTATCATACATTGGCTTTCCCGGAGCAAAGAAGGATAGGAGAGGACCCAAACACCTATAAAAAAAGCCAATGCAGGCATTCCAGTGGACATCTGTGTAGCACAGGACCTCAGGTCATTGTCACTATATGCATACCCTCAATGTTGTAGCACTTCTGAGTATCTGTATTCGTCAGAGTCAGGCAACAACAGAATGGCTTAGCAGGTATGAAAGGAAAGGAGTTCTGTTCTGCCATATACAGAAGGTGCAACAAAGGTAAGGGGATCCATTAGTGAGGATGAAATATACAGTTCTAAGGCTATAACCAACCAACTAAACAAACACACAAACAACCTTAACACAGGAATGAAAGGACAAAGAAAAAATCAATGTTTTGGGAACAGCTTAAAACTAGAGAAGGGGATTCCCTATCAGGAGCAGCCACTAGATAGGCAGGAAGGAGCCCTTGTCATATTAGAATGTCCCTCTTCTCCTTCCCTGAGGTGCCTCATGGGACAGACAGTTCACTTAACCACAATATGTCTGCAAGAACCAAGTGTGGGGTAGGAGGAGAAATGCAAAGAGACTCAAATACAGCAAGCATAGCACTGATATTCAGAGTGCTTTGTGTAAATCATATAGCTCTCTGGCACCAGAGTTAGAGCTTGAACTACAATAATTTTTTTAACCTGCCCACAGGGCCTTTGACTCTACAAAACTCCCATAATGCTCCTCAGACTTTCATATTTTATATCCATACAGTCTGAGGCAACTGATTCTTAAAAAAAAAAAAAAATCCATGTTGGACTTGGACTCTTAATTACAAACAACAACCTAATCCAAACATGTAATATACTTGACATTTCATATTTTAAATAACAGTAACATCCTGGTATGTATTTTGTGATTTTGCCTGTTTTTTGTACCTCTCAAAGCACATGAGTGCAAAGACCAAAGAAGTCCTCCTTGATTTTTGAAGTTTGTGGTCTCTTCCAGCCTCCACTGAACACGAGGTCTAAGAAATCACAATGGCAGTTATAGGGATCTTGACTGAAGCTATGCTAGGGTCCTGAGTGGGAATACCTAAAGTGTTTATTAAGGAGTGATTGTTTTATTAATTTTTATTTTTATTATATTGCCTCTAGGTTTATCACTGGTGCCTGAGACCTTTCCACCTCTCTTCCTGGTGTCCACCCCATTCCATTTCTTTGATTTGATAGGACAGAGATAAAATGAGAGGGAAATGAGAGATAGTGAAAGAGAAAGGGAGATACATACATCACTGCTTCACTGCTCATAAAGCTTATCCACCATGTGCAGGTGGATAAATGAAAGTGTAAACCAGGAGGGGAGCTCAAGATGGTGGGCTGAGAAGTTGCTGACAGCGAGCGCTCTGACCGCATCGTCGGCAACGGTAGGATTTTCTGCCTTTAGCAGGCCAGTTAATAAGGGGTGACACCAAAGAGTGGGTACAATTTAATTTGGGTTAAGAATTAGAGTAAAGGTGACACGGACTAGCGGGGCTCCAGAATTCCCAGGGCGCCGGGCAAGGAGAGTGCGCCGGGCATTGTCCTCCGCCCGCCCAGGAAGGCGGCTCCTCCGCCGGTTGCAGAGCGCGGTGGGCAGAGGACCCCGAGAGAGCACTTTAGCTCGGGGGCTTCCTCTTGGGAGAATCCAGGGTCCACCGCGACCCTGAGACCAGATCCAAAGACTTCTTGAGTATAGCTCTCATTGGATCAAAGGATTTGGAGCTAGTTTTCATTTTTGAGAAATCCTTTAAAAAAGTCTGGAGGGGGGGGTTTCCCGGAAGATGGCGGACTACGGAGAAGCCTTTGAGCTCCGGACACATCTCGTGTAAACAATAGGATTTTCTGCCTTTAGCAGGCCAGCCAATAAGGGGCCACAGCGGTCATACCAAGGTGTCTATAACTTAATTTGGGTTAAGAATTAGAGTAGGGGAAAAAAATTCTTTTTTCTTCCTTTTAATTTTCAAGCATACATCCTTCCCGCTGCTCCCCCCGCCCCACCATAAACAGTGCCTGGGACCAGCTACTAGCAGGATACCCCATACCACCAAACAGGGTTTTTTTTTTTTTTTTTTTTAAACTCACTGATACACATTTGGGAAGTTCCTCGCACTGCTCTTTAATTACAACCCTTCTTCTTATATTCTCCCTTTTCTCTCTCTTATCTCTCTCTATCTCTTTTTTTATTTTTTATTATTACTATTTTTTTTATCCTGTCATACACTTCTTTCTTCTTTGCCTTTCTGAATTTGTGAATTACTTTGGGGAAGAAATCTGATCCAGAGTGGACTTTCTATGTGTGTATCTCTGCTCTAGTTCCCTTTACACTCTTGTTACCCCTAGAATATACACTGGATAGTAGATTTGCATAACTGTCTATTCTTGCTATCCTCTCTTTCTTTTCTCTTTCTTCACTGGGATTTGGTTACTATTTTTTCACGGACTGGAGAAATTTTTTGGCTAACTGGTAATGATTAAACTCCTTCAATACTTACTTCAGTTGCTACTGTAATTCCGGAGGTTGGTGAGTGCAATTGTCATAAAGGTATTTAGTACAGTGCTACTTGTGCTCACAACACAACAACTGAGGAACAACAGAGCATTAAAAAAAAAAAGAGAGAGAGAGAAACACATAAATAAAAAAAAATATGGGTAGATTAAAAACAAATAAAACTGCTACCCCAATGAATGAAGACAAAAGCCCAGAAGAAACCATAAATCAATCAGAAGTAACCATAGATAGAAAAGTATGCAAGCAATAATAAACTTATTAATCACAGAAATGAAAACAACATTGGAGGAAAGGAATGGCAGTATTAGGGAAACAACAGTTGAGACACCCAAGGAAAACACTGATTATCTTGAGACAATTAGAGAACTGAAAGTTGAAATAGCTGTAATGAAGAAAGAAGCTGAGGCAAGGGAAAGCAGACTAACAGAAGCAGAAAACAGAATTAGTCAGACAGAGGATGAGTTAGAGAAAACTAAGAAAGAGGTGAAAGAGCTTAAAAAGAGATTGAGAGACACTGAAAACAACAACAGAGACATATGGGATGATCTCAAAAGAAGTAACATTCGTATAATTGGCCTGCCAGAGGAAGAAAGAGAGGAAGGGGAAGCAAACATTCTAGAGGAAATAATACAAGAAAATTTCCCAGACCTGAATAACAGAAAGGATATCAAGGTGCAAGAGGCCCAGAGAGTACCAAACAGAATCAACCCAGACCTGAAAACACCAAGACACATCATAGTCACAATGAGAAGAAGTAAGGATAAAGAAAGGATCCTAAAGGCTGCAAGAGAGAAACAAAAAGTCACATACAGGGGAAAACCCATAAGACTTTCTGCAGATTTCTCCACTCAAACTCTAAAAGCCAGAAGGGAGTGGCAAGATAACTATTGAGCCCTGAATGAAAAAGGGTTTCAACCAAGGATAATATATCCTGCTAGACTTTCATTCAAGCTAGATGGAGGGATCAAAACCTTCTTAGACAAACAACAGTTAAAGGAGGCAACTATCACCAAGCCGGCCCTGAAAGAGGTACTAAAAGACCTCTTATAAACAAGAACATCACTATAATACTTGTAATATATCAGAGTAAACAAATCGTTTTTTAGAACAATGGCACTACAATACATTAAATCCATAATATCAATAAATGTCAATGGCTTAAACTCACCCATCAAAAGGCACAGGGTGGGGGGATGGATCAGAAAACATAACCCAACCACATGCTGCTTGCAAGAATCCCATCTGTCACAACAAGATAAACACAGACTTAAAGTGAAAGGATGGAAAACTATCATACAGGCTAACGGTCCACAAAAAAGGGCAGGAACAGCCATTCTCATCTCAGACACGATAGATTTTAAATTAAATAAAGTAATAAAAGATAGGCAAGGACATTACATAATGATTAGAGGATCAATCAGCCAAGAAGACTTAACAATTATTAACATCTATGCACCCAACGAGGGACCATCTAAATACATTAAGCACCTACTGAAAGAATTTCAAAAATACATCAATAGTAATACAATAATAGTGGGAGACTTCAATACCCCACTCTCACACTTAGACAGATCAACAAAGCAGAGAACCAATAAAGATACAAGAGAATTGAATGAAGAGATTGACAGACTAGACCTCTTGGACATTTTCAGACTCCTCCACCCCAAAAAACTGGAATACACCTTCTTTTCAAATCCACATAACACATACTCAAGGATAGACCACATGTTAGGCCACAAAGACAGCATCAATAAATTCAAGAGCATTGAAATCATCCCAAGTATCTTCTCAGACCACAGTGGAGTAAAACTAACTTATAACAACAAACGGAAAATTATTAAAAGACATAGAATTTGGAAACTAAACAACATGCTCCTTAAGAACCACTGGGTCAGAGACTCACTCAAACAGGAAATTCAAATGTTCCTGGAAACTAATGAAAATGAAGACACAACCTATCAAAATATTTGGGACACAGCGAAAGCAGTACTGAGAGGGAAACTTATAGCCATACAATCACATATTAAACACCAAGAAGAAGCCCAAATGAACGACCTTACTAGACACCTCAAGGACTTAGAGGAAGAGGAACAAAGGAACCCTAAAGCAACCAGAAGGACAGAAATCACTAAAGTTAGAGCAGAAATAAACAACATCGAAAATAAAAAAACCATACAAAAGATCAATGAAGCCAAATGTTGGTTCTTTGAAAGATTAAACAAAATTGACAAACCCCTAGCCAGACTCACCAAACAAAAGAGAGAGAAGACTCAAATTAATAGAATTGTAAACGATGCAGGAGATATCACAACTGACACCATAGAAATCCATAGAATTCTGCGAAACTTCTATAAAGAACTATATGCCACCAAGCTAGAGAATCTGGAAGAAATGGAACAATTCCTAGAAACCTATGCACTTCCAAAACTGAACCAAGAAGAACTACAAAATCTAAATGCACCAATCACAGACAAAGAAATTGAAACCGTTAAGAATCTCCCCAACAACAAAAGTCCTGGACCAGATGGCTTCACAAATGAATTCTACAAAACTTTCAGGAAACAGTTAATACCCATACTTCTTAAGCTATTCCATAAGATTGAAGAAACAGGAATACTCCCTTCCACCTTTTATGAAGCCACATCACCCTGATACCAAAAGCTGATAGGGACAGAACAAAAAAGGAAAACTACAGACCAATATCTCTGATGAACATAGATGCCAAAATATTAAACAAGATCTTGGCCAACCGGATACAGCAACACATCAAAAAGATTGTTCATCATGACCAAGTGGGATTCATCCCAGGAATGCAAGGCTGGTTCAACATCCGTAAATCAATCAATGTCATTCATCACATCAATAAAAGCAAAGCCAAAAACCACATGATTATCTCAATAGATGCAGAGAAAGCCTTTGACAAAATCCAACACCCATTCATGCTCAAAACTCTACAGAAAATGGGAATAGATGGGAAATTCCTCAAGATAGTGGAGTCTATATATAGCAAACCTACAGCCAACATCATACTCAATGGAGAGAAGCTGAAAGCATTCCCCCTCAGATCGGGGACTAGACAGGGCTGTCCACTGTCACCGTTACTCTTCAACATAGTATTGGAAGTTCTTGCCATAGCAATCAGGCAAGAGAAAGAAATCAAAGGGATACAGATTGGAAGGGAAGAAGTCAAGCTCTCACTATTTGCAGATGATATGATAGTATACATAGAAAGACCTAAAGAATCCAGTAGAAAATTACTGGAAGTTGTTAGGAAATATAGCAAGGTATCAGGCTACAAAATCAATGTACAAAAATCAGTGGCATTTCTTTATGCAAACACTAAATCTGAAGAAGAAGACATCCAGAAATCACTCCCATTTACTGTTTCAGCAAAATCAATCAAATACCTAGGAATAAAGTTGACCAAAGAAGTGAAAGACTTGTATACTGAAAACTATGAGTCGCTACTCAAGGAGATAGAAACTGATACCAAGAAAAGGAAAGATATCCCATGCTCATGGATTGGAAGAATAAATATCATCAAAATGAATATTCTCCCCAGAGCCATATACAAATTTAATGCAATACCCATCAAAGTTCCACCAGGCTTCTTTAAGAGAATAGAACAAACACTACAATCATTTATCTGGAACCTGAAAACACCTAGAATTGCCAAAACCATCTTAAGGAAAAGAAACAGAAATGGAGGCATCACACTCCCAGACCTTAAACTATATTATAAAGCCATCATCATCAAAACAGCATGGTACTGGAACAAAAATAGGCATACAGACCAGTGGAACAGAATTGAAAGCCCAGAAGTAAATCCCAACACCTATGGGCATCTAATCTTTGATAAGGGGGCCCAAAGGATTAAATGGAAAAAGGAGGCTCTCTTCAATAAATGGTGCTGGAAAAACTGGGTTGAAACATGCAGAAGAATGAAATTGAACCACTTTATCTCACCAGAAACAAAAATCAACTCCAAATGGATCAAAGACCTAGATGTCAGACCAGAAACAATCAAATACTTAGAGGAAAACATTGGTAAAACACTTTCCCACATACACCTCAAGGAGATCTTTGATGAATCAAACCCAATTGCAAGGAAGACCAAAGCAGAAACAAACCAATGGGACTACATCAAATTGAAAAGCTTCTGCACATCCAAAGAAACTATTAAACAAGCAGAGAGACCCCTCACAGAATGGGAGAAGATCTTCACATGCCAGACATCAGACAAGAAACTAATCACCAAAATATATAAAGAGCTCAGCAAACTTAGCCGCAAAAAAGCAAATGACCCCATCCAAAAATGGGCAGAGGAAATGAACAAAACATTCACCACAGAGGAGATCCAAAAGGCTAACAAACATATGAAAAACTGCTCTAGGTCACTGATTGTCAGAGAAATGCAAATTAAGACAACACTAAGATACCACCTCACTCCTGTAAGAATGGCATACATCAAAAAGGACAGCAGCAACAAATGCTGGAGAGGATGTGGGGACAGAGGAACCCTTTTACATTGCTGGTGGGAATGTAAATTGGTACAGCCTCTGTGGAGAGCAGTCTGGAAAACTCTCAGAAGGCTAGACATGGACCTTCCATATGACCCAATAATTCCTCTCCTGGGGTTGTACCCCAAGGACTCCATAACACCCAACCAAAAAGAGGTGTGTACTCCTATGTTCATAGCAGCACAATTCATAATAGCTAAAACCTGGAAGCAACCCAGGTGCCCAACAACAGATGAATGGCTGAGAAAGCTGTGGTATATATACACAATGGAATACTATGCAGCTATCAAGAACAATGAACCCACCTTCTCTGACCCATCTTGGACAGAGCTAGAAGGAATTATGTTAAGTGAACTAAGTCAGAAAGATAAAGATGAGTATGGGATGATCCCACTCATCAACAGAAGCTGACTAAGAAGATCTGAAAGGGAAACTAAAAGCAGGACCTGATCAAATTGTAAGTAGGGCACCAAAGTAAAAACCCAGTGGTGAGGGGTAGGCATGTAGCTTCCTGGGCAAGTGGGGGGTGGGAGTGGGCGGGAGGGATGGGTCACAGTCCTTTGGTGGTGGGAATGGTGTTTATGTACACTCCTAGCAAAATGTAGACATATAAATCAGTAGCTAATTAATATGAGAGGGGGAAATCAATTGTATGTCTCAAAGGTTCTCAAAAGACAAACTGAATCTTTTTAATATATAGGCTATGTATTTGATATGCGGACTCTCTCAAAAGCCTAGACCAAGTAGATTAGAAGCTTCCAATAGCACAGCTATATACAAGATACTGGGTACTGTCCAGCAAACCATAACAAAGGGACTTTTCAAAGTTAACCCAATTAACAAATAATGTGATGATAATATTAACTATTGATTGTCTTTTGGAACCCTAAGACAGCAGGAACCTCACATCTTCACTATAGAGCCCCTACTTCCCCCAGTCCTGGAACCCTTGGATAGGGCCCACTTTCCCGTATGCATCTCCCAATCCAAACCAAATAACATTGCATCTGCCGATCACAACCTAACCAAAGCAACAATTGCTACCTCAACATGCTTCACCTCAGAATGTATCCAGAGACTTCACGTGTGGAATGACAACCCTTCAGCTTCATTACTCGGGTGAGACCTTTCCTTTAATAGTACACTCTAATTTCATCTCAGGTAGTTCACTTTCTAACAAAGTCCCATAACCTAGATATACACCAGTTTCTGTGAGAGAGAGCTTATGTGCACACGTATCCATAAACTACTGCAAAATATATACCTGAAAGCAGGACTACACTAGAGTTTGCAGTGAGTACCTCCCTAACACTTCCTCTCCACTATTCCAAGCTTGGGATCCATGATTGCTCAACAAATTGTTTGGCTTCATATGTTAACTCTGTTTTCAATCACCAGGTTCCAGATGCCACCAGGATGCTGGCTAGGCTTCCCTGGATTGAAGACCCCACCAATGTGTCCTGGAGCTCAGCTTCCCCAGAATCACACCCTACTAGGGAAAGAGAGAGGCAGACTGGGGGTATGGACCGACCAGTCAACGCCCATGTTCAGCGGGGAAGCAATTACAGAAGCCAGACCTTCTACCTTCTGCATCCCTCAACGACCCTGGGTCCATGCTCCCAGAGGGATAGAGAATGGGAAAGCTATCAGGGGAGGGGGTGGGTTATGGGGATTGGGTGTTGGGAATTGTGTGGAGTTGTACCCCTCCTACCTTATGCTTTTGTTCACTAATCCTTTCTTAAATAAAAAATTAAAAAAAAAAAAAAGAAAAGAAAGTGTAAACCAAATCCTTGGACATAATAATATGTGTGCTCAACTAGGTACTCCACTGCCTAGCCCCCAAAAATCTTTGCTTTCAACATAAAATTCATACATACTTGAGAATATGTCATTGATAACAAGCTAGGAAGCAACAAAGAGATGGAAGGAGCAGGGTAAAGAAAGGAAAAGGAGAAAAGAACAGAGTAAAGAAGTGGGGAGAGAGAAGAGGAATACAATTACAATGACAAAGTGAGAAATAACAGATTGCATTAACCTCACTGGCATTAACACTGATTATGGTACTAGTAGTCTCTTCTTTGGACCAGTACTAACATTTTCATGCTATTTTATCCCAGCCTCCTGAGAGGCAGTGCACCAAAGAAGCAAGTACACAGGACATAATTGTGTATGGATTGTCCTGGGTAGATGAAATGTTAGAAATCATATCATTCACTCCCCCACTAGTCACCTCTTCTTAGAAGTACTTGATTCATTTACAAGGTCATACCATTTAAACAGGAAAGATTCTGTTTTCCAAACCTCTACTACCTTATGCAAGTCTTTTTCTACTTGGATTAAATCTTTAGTCCCAGGGGCATAATCCAGATAGACTGATGAACTGTGATTCATTAGGACCCTGGGACTTTCCTGGAGTCAATTTCAGAAGTTTATGTTGGTTGGGAATAGAGCTTCCACATCCAAGGAAATAAGTGAACATCAAAAAATCATCACCAGTATCTATGATATTTCTATGTGAACAAGTCATAATTTAGTTAATGTCAGAGGCTTAATCACATTGAACTGGATCTTGACACCTTTTATTATAGATGTTTCAAATGATCTCTGCTAAATTGCTTTACTTTTCTATATTTATAGGTTCCAATCTATATAAAAAAGGAACTAACAGTTTTCTGCCTTGTAGAGTGGCTATGAGGATGCAGTGAAATCATGCAAAGAACACATTGTGCATGGCATTTGGAAGCTTGTCCTTGCATCCAAAAGCCTGTAACATATGTACCCTTGTTAACTTGCCATCATGAATTACAGTATTTTGCCCATGTCAGTATAACAAAAAGAATGGTCTTGCATTCATTTAGGAGAACCTAAGAAGGGATTTGGGTTTGGAAAAGAAAAATTAATTCCCCAAGTTAGAATAGGTAGAGCCACTTCTTATAGTGCCAAATCCTTGAGATTTGAGACTAGAAAGAGTGCAGCCAGGCAAACTGAATGCCAAGCCATAATCTTTGTGGGATTGGCTTACAACCAATAGCCTTCTTGTTCTTGGTTTTGACTGAATATGATTATAATCATTTTAGACCAGCATGCATGCCTGGACCCAAGCCTAGAAATTCTAGTATAGTTTGTCTTATCTTGCCTGGGTATCAAAAGTTGAAGTTACTTTCTGATTCAACTATAGATAAGTCAGCTGTTCAGGTGTTGTGTTAGTATGTCTGTATCATTTTTAGTAAATCTAGGCATCTGTTCTGAAATACTGAACATGTACTCTTTATGTCAAGTTTTGCATTCATAATCTCATTTACCAGGATTTATAAAATACATTTTTTCTTTCACTTACTTCATAATGGTTTATAGTTTCCACCAGAATGGGACATTTTATAAATGTCTATAGGACCATTGTTCCTTTACCAGATGCTCTCCTTTGAGTGGGCACATATTGTATGTATGACTCTCTAAACAGGAAACATATGTTGAAATATAAACAAAACTAGAATTCCAACATCAACGGCAACAATGGATATTATTCTTACTATTCCATCAGTACTTTTGTACATGAAGATATATGACTTCTTCAAGGTAGATTTTCCCATAATGTTATGGCTCACATTGCCTTGAACACCACCACATGTTTTTATAACCATCACCCAACAGCAAAGCCTTGACTTGGGAGACAAACAAAAAGGGAAGAAGCAGGCCCTTTCATCAAGATTAGAAAAACTCTGATGCTTTTGACTTAATGTGATTAATCTGGCATTTATCTGGCATTCCCAAGGAGCAAGATTTTAGAAAAATCTTTACATATATTCCTTCTTACTGTAATCAACATCAATGCTTTACTTATAGGAGCAACAACAAAAGGTGTTCTAGTATAATATTAAAAATCCAGTCATTGTAATCCAAAGGAATTCAGAGAGGGTTTTAAATGTAACCTTACTGGAGAAGAAGTCAAGTCAGTTTGACATAACTGAAATGTCTTGCTCTTTTCTTCTCAATCTTTTGTTTATTTCTTCTTTCTTTTAAAGGCTTTCGTATTTTTCAAATGCTTATGACAATCCCTTGTGCAATTTCATGACTTTTGCATAGAGTCTATGTAATGAAAGACCACTTCTGTAATTTAAAAAACAGAACTATAATTGCTTTGTGGACTCTGTAAATCCCCCTAGTGGGAGAAGATATGAGATGGTCTAGCTGGTTTTCAGTGCTGACATTTGCCAAACAAAATTGGCAGTCACATTCTAGGAGTGATGAATGTCATGGTAGTTCCTGAAGAGGATTTGCATTTTTTTTTTTTTTGCTAGTCAAAGGCACTAGCTTTCCCACAGTCTATGCAGAAATAATTTTCATTAGTTACAGATAAGAGGGAAAAGCTCTTCAGACTCCAAGAATATATATTTATCTTGAACATGCATCTCACTCAGATATTGGGGCTTCTATACTTGCTCTTCTTCTTTTATTAATCTTACATTGTCCCTAAGATCTCATTATATTAATTTCTTTCTTGAATATGGGCCTTGATATAATGGCTTTTCAATCTCTTCAACCATATCACAATTGCACAATTTCATCCCCATTACTTTCTAATAGAGTTCCTGAGGTGATAGTCTTCACCACATATAATAGCGTTCCATTTCACTTACTATTGGTTACTTCTCAGTTCTTAGGCCAATCAATGAGTGTAGGAACTTGGGTTTCTCCTTAGCTCTATTTCAATTACTTAGAAGAAGCTCTAAAACAGAGTAAACAATATTTAAATATACACTAGAGCAGAAGCCTTAAAGAGTCAAGATATTATGTTTAGACTAAAGACAGAAAACCTCAGTTTGAATATAAGCTCACAGTCTATTAGATTGTGAGTGTGTAGTATTTGCATTTTCCATCCTTAGAGGTTTCATCAAACTTACGTCTATACAGTTCTTTTGAGAGCAAAGTCACAAAGACAGTGTTTGTTACTGAGCTTCTTTCCTGGTAGATCAGACATAAAGTTAGAAGATGTGTTATCACAAAGCTAATTGGTGCATTTGGCACATAATTGGGTGCTATTATAAATGAAATTATTATATAAAAACACTTTGTAAGGTGGACAATTGAGAATTATTTCTTCACTCTCATGAGATACTACATAAAATATACTACCTCAATACAAGCACAAAGCCAATAGTTAAATGATAGCTTCCATATTTGTACTTGTGGGGAAAAAGTAAAGGTCAAAGAATATAGTGCTGAGAAATGTTGAGAATAAGTTCTGGTGTAAAATGCAGCAGGAAGACAAGTGGTACAATGATTGAGACACTCAGGGCATGGTATTTTATGTAGTCTGTTTTCCCAGTAAAGACAGTGGTAGTAAAAATGGACTGTTTCCATTGCAAACCAGCTTCAGGTATATAGCAACCCTCCTTTTTGCTACACCAGGTATCACATTTGAATACTAAATACGCTGTGATTAGAAAGTCCCTCAAAAACTTATCTTCTTTAATCTTTATAAATAAAGCATTCTGATTTCATGCTTGAACAGAAGTTGAGAAATAAGAACAGAAAATAGAAACACAAAGCAGAACAACTTGGATCGGGTTTGGTGTATTGTACCAAAGAACAATCTTTATCTGAAAATTAGCAATCTAGAACAATCTAGGCCAGAAAATTACATTTAAATATTGGTTGTGCTGCGTACTGCCTTTTTTCCCCATGGACAAATTATTTGACTTACATTAATTACAGTTTTATTTATATAAACTTTTGATAATAACATAGTAATTGCTATGAAGATTAAAAAAGTATTTCAGTAGATATAGCTAAAACTAGATCTTCCCATAATAAACTTCCATTATCAGGTAGCTATTATTAACCTATATTAGATGTGCTAATTTATTTCACTGCTTTTTAGTGTGGTACATTGCAAAAGTTCAAATAAAGACATGATGCCAATTATTTTAAGTCACATGGTGTTTTCAAAAATAATATGGAATAACTTCTTGTGATAATTAGTCAGTATAATCTTTGATAATCCAAATAAAGGGTTTGGGTGACATTCAATAATTTGATTGAATCCTTCATGTCTACAGAGTTACTGAATTTTCTTTTATTTATCTGTCAATTAGAAAGTTAGTGAAAGCTTAATGACCTCTCAGAACTTGACAAGATCCTAAAAAATATTCAAAACACTAATGATCTTGTTGGGCATTATAAAGAAAGTTATCCTAAATAAATAAAGAAAGAAAGAACATTTGATCATTGAATTGAAATTCAAATACCAAAAGAAATTATAAGACACTTGGGAGTAGGGCTGTGGCACAGTGGGTTAAGTGCACATGGTGCAAAGCATAGGGACCAGCGGAAGGATTCCAGTTCAAGCCCCTGGCTCCCCATCTGTAGGGGAGTTGCGTCATAGGTGGTAAAGCAGGTCTGCAGGTGTCTGTCTTTCTCTCCCCCTTTCTGTCTTCCTCTCCTCTCTCCATTTCTCTCTGTCCTATCCAACAATGACATCAGTAACAACAACAATAAGAACTACAGCAATAAAACAAGGGCAACAAAAGGGAATAAATAAATATAAAAAAAGAAATTATAAGACACTCATATAGGTATTAAACAAAGGAATGGGACCCAAAAGATAATGTACTTATACCTAAGTTGTCTTATAGTTTTTTGAGTATTCAAATTTAGGACAGGAAAGTGACAGGGGAGGTGACTTGAAACTACATAGAATATAATATACCCTCATAATGTGACAGAATGTTGTCCTCATTTTTTCATTTTTAATTAGTGATTTAACAGAGATTTATCAAAATGATCAGATAAAATAATATCCTGAAATCTGATAATTTTGAGAAATCTCTGTTAAATCACTAATTTAAAATGAAAACTTACTCCCCCAGGGGTCTGGAAGTGGGACTGTATAGTGGCAGCCTTTCCACATTGTTCTCCTAATGACTTGAGAGACACATTGAATTATTGCCTCAGAACCCATGGGGTACAAGCAGGATTTGTTTAGAAACTCACTGGGCTAAAGACTGATGCCCAGCTTGGTTCTGACTATTGACTGAGAAGCCAAATTGGGCCTAGGGCTTTGGACCCTTGGTGTGTAGGAGTCTCTTTGCATAACCATTGTGCAATCTTTTCCCCACCTTGTTTTATCTCTAGGTTAGGAAGGAGTAATTAAACTAAAAAATCTACTTATAGTTAAAGATCCTGGAGGCTCCCATACTGTACAAGGAAGATAAAGAATAAAAGAGGGTTTAACAGCCACCGTGCTTCACCTCAAGGACTGAGACAACATTGAAACAAGTGTTAATTCCCATAACTCTGAACTCATTAAGTATCTTACTTAGACACAAGTCAATCCAGGCAATTGTGATCAGTAGATTGAATAATATTTATAACACATCCTATACAATGGTTAAAACAAGAAGAAACAGTGGAGAAATAAACCAGGACAAAATCCTGGATAAAATCTTCCCAAAGTTAGATGCAAATAAGAATGAGGACAAGACCCAAACACTAACTGAGGTATCAGTTACAGGAGTGAAGAAAGAATTTGAAAGTAGTATCATCAGAAATGGAGGAACATCAAATAAGACTCTGAAAGAAAGCATTATCTTGAGGTAGTTAGAGATCTGAAAGATGAAATAGCTAAGCTAAGAGCACAACTAGCTGAACAAGGCAATACAGTATCAGAACAAGGTAACACAATAGCTGTGTTACAAAAAACAACAGAGGGGAGAGAGAGCAGAATAAGCGAGGCGGAAAACAGCATTAGCAAGATTGAAGATGAATTAGAGACAACTAAAAAAGTTAAGAGATCTCAAAAAGAGATTAAAAGATAATATAAACAACAACAGAGACCTATGGGATGACTTCAAAAGAAGTAATATATGCATTGTTGACTTACAAGAGGAAGAAAGAGAGGAAGGGGGAAAAAAGCATTCTTTAGGATACAGTAGCTGATAACTTCCCTAGTCTAGATAACATAAAAGACATAAAGGTTCAAGAAGCTCAGAAGGTCCCAAACAGAATTAACCCAGACTTAAAGACACCAAGACACATATTTAGAATGAAAAGGAAGACAGATAAAGGATTTTGAATGCTGCAACAGAAAAACAAAGAATACCCTTCAGAGGAAAACCCTTAAGATTAGCAGCAGATTTCTCCACACAAACATTAAAGGCCAGAAGAGAATGACAAGATATCTATCAAGTACTCAGTGAGAAAGGCTTTTAACCAAGACTACTGTTCCTGCTAGACTGTCATTCAGACTAGATGGAGACGTAAAAACCTCAGACAACCAGTAGTTGAAGGAATCAGCTATCACCAAGCCTGCCCTGAAAGAAGTTCTGAAAGGTCTCTTATAAATCACATCATCATAAACATACCATATATCAGAACACTCTCAAATTTTACAATAATTACATTAAAATATCTTCAATCTGTAATTTCACTAAATGTCAATGTCCTGAATTCACCGATTAAAAGGCACAGAGCAGAAAGGTGGATCAGGAAACACAACACAACCATATGTTGTCTGCAGGAATACCAAGTTACTCAACAAAACAAACACAATCTCAAAGTAAAAGGATGGACTACAAGCCAATGGACTACAGAAAAGGGGAGGGGCAGCTATTCTCAATCTGGCATGATATACTTTAAAATAAATAAAATTTAAAAAGATAGGGATGGACATTAGTTAATGCTCAAAGGATCAGTCAATCAAACATCTATGTACCCAATGAGAGGCCATATAAATACATCAAACATCTAATGAAAGAGATACAGAAATATATTAATAGCAATATAATAGTAGGGGGTTTCATCTACCTTTGGATGTTAGACCAAACTATCAAATACTTAGAGGAAAATACTGGCAGAACTCTTTATCATCTAAATTTTAAAGGCCTCTTCAACAAAACAAATCCAACTACCAAAAAAAAAAAAGTTGAACAGTAAACACACAGCAGAACTTGGATTGGATGTGGTATACTACACCAAACTAAAGGACTCTGGTTTGGAGTGGGGGGAGGGTTCAGGTCCTGGATCCTAGAATATGATGGCAGAAGAAGACCTAGAGGGACACTGAATTGTTATGTAGAAAACTGAAAAATGAGAACAAGGGTAAATAGCTTAATGGTTATGTAAAGAGACTCTTATTCCTCTGGTTCCAAGGTCTCAGGTTAATTGTGAATTCTCTTTCTTTACTGCATCTTGGATGGATCTCAAAGATAACATGTTAAGTGAGATAAGTCAGAAATAAAAGGATGAATATGGGATTATCTGACTCATAGACAGAAGTTGAAAAAACAAGATCAGAAGGGAAAACCCTAAGCAGAACTTAGACTGGAGTTGGTGTATTACACCTAAGTAGAAGACTCTGGGGTGGGGGTGGGGGTTCAGGTCTGAAATATGATGGCAGAGAAAGACCTAGTAAGGGTTGTATTGTTAGATGAAAGTGTTATGTATGTACAAACTATTGTATTTTACTGTATACTGTAAATCAGTACCCCCCTCAATAAAGAAATTTAAAAAATCACCGTGAATGTAAGTGAGGGGTAAAGTCTAGCTGAGAAAATTGGTGAAAGTCAGAAATCCATAGTTAAGTTACCCAAGACAATAATGTGAAGTGATCAGGAACCATCTGAAGCTACACCTACAGCAGAGTGCTATGATGGAAGTATTTCAGTCAAAGCACTGAGCTGCTCTGAGTCCTTGCTTATATAGTCCCTTGCACCCTCATTCCCTTGTGAGTGTGCTCTGCAGTAGGTCAGTCATTCATATGCTAATTTCCCAAATTTCTGCTGTGATCACAATTTAGGGTAATTACTTGTGTAGAATTTGATGCTAAAATGTTACCCCTTAGGAGTAGGACTGTAGAGAAGCAGGTTTAGTACATGGTGCAAAGAGCAAGGACCCCATAAGGATCCTAGTTTGAGCCCCTGGCTCCCCACATGCAGGGAAGTCGCTTCACAAGCAGTGAAGCAGGTCTGTAGATGTCTGTCTTTCTCTCCCCCTCTCTGTCTTCCCCTCTTCTCTCCATTTCTCTCTTTCCTATCCAGCAACAAAGACATCAATCATAACTACAACAATTAAAAAAAAAAACCAAGGGCAACAAAAGGGAATAAATAAATAGTAAAAAAAAAATGTTACCCCTTGCCTTCAATCATCAGAACAGTCTATCAACACTGGTGAATTTACTGGGTATTCATGGTATTTAAACTATAGTTGAAAACAGATAAGATTCCAACTTGTAGAGAAACTACGAAGGAATTACTACATTCTGTCCAGTAACTAATGGAAGTAGACACCTGTAGACATATTATGAATTCATAATTCATAATATGTTCTCCAACAAATATCCCCTATCACCTCACAACAGCCTATATGATTACAAGTTAGACATTCTTACGTCAGTCCTTGCGCTTTGCGCCACCTGCACTTAACCCACTGCACTACCACACAACTCCCACAGGTTAAACATTCTTTAACATAACATTTATCAGATTTGCCTGCCTAACAGAGTTGTTTAGCAAGACTTATGTATCATTTAAATTTCATCTAAAAACCTGAAATACAATCACTTGGCATAGGGATTTAAAAAAAAGACCCTGTAAGTGTGTGAATTGTGTTGTGGGGGGGGGCAGCAGGCAGAGGAAAGGGAACAGAAACAAATTGCTATGAGTTTAGAATTTTATCAAAAGGAGACTATATAGAATTGTTACCTGAACTAAAATTAGTTTCCTGCATAGGTGAATGCACAAATAAGAATTTGTTCATTTCATGTCATCAGTGAAGACAGTTTGTCTCAAAATCCAGTACTGAATTTATATATATTCTAAAAGACCCTATCTTGCTCTAAACATCTCCACCAGTGAGTTCTCCTTTGGAAACAGATAGGGTGGAATTGCCAAAATGCATCTAAAATGTCACAAGAAGAAGCACATCTTAATTAATGTAAGAATAATTTATATATGGAGAGAAGAGAGCAGAGATATTGTATTTCACCCAAAACTGGGTTGAGTTGCAGCTGGAAAGCTGAGAATAGGCTGGCTTTGTTCATGTCCAATCCTATTGAGTTGAAACAGTTGAATACAGCTGAAATCAAATGGAAATGGCATCATCAGTGTTCTCCCTCTGGGCTTCTGGAACTCTGCAGGCCATAAAAATCCTGCTTATGTGGTATGCTAAAACACATACTCATTGCACTACCCAGGACCAACTTATATGCTACACTCATTGCCTTTGGATCACCCCTTATACAGTAAGATGCAATTTTCTACAAATGAGCCACTTCAAAAAATGAAACTTTTATCTCCTACCCAAACTAAGTGCAGATAGGAGGGCAGAGTGTTCAGTGAGGTAAGCAGATACAGAGGTAAGTTTGGATAATGATTTCCATTAGGATCTATCTCTATAGAATAGCATGTCTTTGGCAATTTAGTATAGGGAAGAACTGATAAGATTTATGTAAAATAAATAAAATTTCCTTAAGGTAGAAGATATAAAAAACAAAAACATTGCAATCTTTAGAAGATGTTTAGTCTTTAAACCATGTTTTCTCTACCCAATTTAATTCTTCTTTCTATAGAGAATCTGAAAATAAGCTGTAGCTGTCCTCTCAGATGAAGTAAGAGCTATAACATTCTGAAAGAATGAAGGAAAATATGTTGTTTTTATATGATTGAATACTTCATATCTTGGGATTCTTAAAGTAACCAGTTGAATGTATTTTTTGTTGAATCTTGAAGGAAAAGTGGGGAAAGTCTGGGGGGGTCATGTATTTTAGGCAAAGCATACAATGAATATTGTGGGAAGAAGGTGAGAATAAAGGCAAAAAATGGGAAAGCAAAGAGAGACAGTTATCTCTACATTATCATTTCTAATTAGAGAGATAAAATTCAAGTTAGTCATCATAAATACTTAAGCTCAATTGTTATTTCATATATGATTTCTATAGTTTAGAATATTGCCATACTTAAAATATTTGAGCAAGTTGAAATTGCTTACCAATGCTCATATAAAGGTTATATGTTTAATAATCCATCATAGAATACTGCTAAGCAAAAACTAGACCCTTTAACTTAATGCAATATATTTAATATATGTCTGTAGTTCTACTTAATTTATATATATGAAGAAGAAATTTCTAAATATGACTTGAAATAGACATGTAAAGTTTCTATCCTAACATGAAAACTGGTACTTTACTCTTAGATGATGTTTTATTAGAAGATTAAAAGTATGGTTCAGGAGGAGGTAAGATGGCGACGGCCTGAGAAGTCGCTTAACAGCGAGTGCTCTGATAGCATCGTCGGCAAAGGTAGGATTTTCTGCCTTTAGCAGGCCAGTCAATAAGGGGGAGGGCACCAAAGAAGTTATTACAGTTTAATTTGGGTTAACAATTAGAGCAAAGGTGACACGGACTAGCGGGGCTCCAGAATTCCCAGGCGGCGCCAGGCAAGGCGAGTACGCCGGGCATTGTCCTCCGCCCGCCCGGGAAGGCGGCTCCTCCGCCGGTTGCAGAGCGCGGCGGGCAGAGGACCCGGAGAGAGCACTTTAGCTCGGGGGCTGCCTCTTGGGAGTTGCCAGGGTCCACCGCGACCCTAAGGGTGGATCCAAAGACTTCTTGAGTATAGCTCTCATTGGATCAAAGGACTTGGAGCTAGTGTTCATTTTTGAGAAATCCTTTAAAAAAGTCTGGAGGGCGGGGTTTCCCGGAAGATGGCGCCCGGAGAAGCAGAAGCGGTTAGCCTTTGAGCTCCGGACACATCTCGTGTAAACAATAGGATTTTCTGCCTTTAGCAGGCCATCCAATAAGGGGCCATAACGGTCATACCAAGGATGTTTCTATAACTTAATTTGGGTTAAGAATTAGAGTAGGGGAAAAAATTCTTTTTTCTTCCTTTTAATTTTCAAGCATACATCCTTCCCGCCGCCCCCCCTCCCCCCATAAGCAGTGCCTGGGACCAGCTACTAGCAGGATACCCCATACCACCAAACAGGGTTTTTTTTTGTTTGTTTGTTTGTTTTTTTTTTTTTTTTTTTTTTTTCCTTTTTCCTTTTTTTTTTTTTTTTTTTTAATTCACTGATACACATTTGGGAAGTTCCTCGCACTGCTCTTTAATTACAACTCTTCTTCCTATCTTCTCCTTTTTCTCTCTCTTATCTCTCTCAATCTCTCTCTTTTTTTTTCTTTTTCTTTTTTTTTTTTTTTTTTTTTATTTTTTAATCTTGTCATACACTTCTTTCTTCTTTGCCTTTCTGAATTTCTGAATTACTTTGGGGAAGAAATCTGACCCAGAGTGGACTCTCTATGTGTGTATCTCTGCTCTAGTTCCCTTTACACTCTTGTTACCCTTAGAATATACACTGGATAGTAGATTTGCATAACTGTCTATTCTTGCTATCCTCTCTTCCTTTTCTCTTTCTTCACTGGGATTTGGTTACTATTTTTTCACGGACTGGAGAAATTGTTTGGCTAACTGGTAACGATTAAACTCCTTCAATACTTACTTCAGTTGCTACGGTTAGTCCGGAGGTTGGTGAGTGCAATTGTCATAAAGGTATTTAGTACAGTGTTACTTGTGCTCAAAAAACAACAACTGAGGAACAACAGAACATTAAAAAAAAAAAAAAGAGAGAGAAACACATAAATTAAAAAAAAAAATGGGTAGATTAAAAACAAATAAAACTGCTACCCCAATGAATGAAGACAAGAGCCCAGAAGAAACCACAAATCAGTCAGAAGTAACCATAGATAAGAAAAGTATGCAAGCAATAATAAACTTATTAATCACAGAAATGAAAACAACATTGGAGGAAAGAAATGGCAGTATTAGGGAAACAACAGTTGAGACTCCCAAGGAAAATACTGATTATCTTGAGACAATTAGAGAACTGAAAGCTGAAATAGCTGTAATGAAGAAAGAAGCTGAGGCAAGGGAAAGCAGACTAACAGAAGCAGAAAACAGAATTAGTCAGACAGAGGATGAGTTAGAGAAAACTAAGAAAGAGGTGAAAGAGCTTAAAAAGAGATTGAGAGACACTGAAAACAACAACAGAGACATATGGGATGATCTCAAAAGAAGTAACATTCGTATAATTGGCCTGCCAGAGGAAGAAAGAGAGGAAGGGGAAGCAAACATCCTAGAGGAAATAATACAAGAAAATTTCCCAGACCTGAATAACAGAAAGGATATCAAGGTGCAAGAGGCCCAGAGAGTACCAAACAGAATCAACCCAGACCTGAAAACACCAAGACACATCATAGTCACAATGAGAAGAAGTAAGGATAAAGAAAGGATCCTAAAGGCTGCAAGAGAGAAACAAAAAGTCACATACAGGGGAAAACCCATAAGACTTTCTGCAGATTTTTCAACTCAAACTCTAAAAGCCAGAAGGGAGTGGCAAGATATCTATCGAGCCCTGAATGAAAAAGGGTTTCAACCAAGGATTATATATCCTGCTAGACTTTCATTCAAGCTAGATGGAGGGATCAAAACCTTCTTAGACAAACAACAGTTAAAGGAGGCAACTATCACCAAGCCGGCCCTGAAAGAGGTATTAAAAGACCTCTTATAAACAAGAACATCACTATAATACTTGTAATATATCAGAGCAAACAAATTGTTTCTTAGAACAATGGCACTACAATACATTAAATCCATAATATCAATAAATGTCAATGGCTTAAACTCACCCATCAAAAGGCACAGGGTGGGGGGATGGATCAGAAAACATAACCCAACCATATGCTGCTTGCAAGAATCACATCTGTCACAACAAGATAAACACAGACTTAAAGTGAAAGGATGGAAAACTATCATACAGGCTAACGGTCCACAAAAAAGGGCAGGAACAGCCATTCTCATCTCAGACACGATAGATTTTAAATTAAATAAAGTAATAAAAGATAGGCAAGGACATTACATAATGATAAGAGGATCAATCAGCCAAGAAGACTTAACAATTATTAACATCTATGCACCCAACGAGGGACCATCTAAATACATTAAACACCTATTGAAACAATTTCAAAAATACATCAATAGTAATACAATAATAGTGGGAGACTTCAATACCCCACTCTCACACTTAGACAGATCAACAAAGAAGAGAACCAATAAAGATATAAGAGAATTGAATGAAGAGATTGACAGACTAGACCTCTTGGACATTTTCAGACTCCTCCACCCCAAAAAACTGGAATACACCTTCTTTTCAAATCCACATAACACATACTCAAGGATAGACCACATGTTAGGCCACAAAGACAGCATCAATAAATTCAAGAGCATTGAAATCATCCCAAGTATCTTCTCAGACCACAGTGGAGTAAAACTAACTTTTAACAACAAACGGAAAATTATTAAAAGACATAGAATTTGGAAACTAAACAACACGCTCCTTAAGAACCACTGGGTCAGACACTCACTCAAACAGGAAATTCAAATGTTCCTGGAAACTAATGAAAATGAAGACACAACCTATCAAAATATTTGGGACACAGCTAAAGCAGTACTGAGAGGGAAACTTATAGCTATACAATCACATATTAAACACCAAGAAGAAGCCCAAATGAACGAACTTACTACACACCTCAAGGACTTAGAGGAAGAGGAACAAAGGAACCCTAAAGCAACCAGAAGGACAGAAATCACTAAAGTTAGAGCAGAAATAAACAACATCGAAAATAAAAGAACCATACAAAAGATCAATGAAGCCAAATGTTGGTTCTTTGAAAGATTAAACAAAATTGACAAACCCCTAGCCAGACTCACCAAACAAAAAAGAGAGAAGACTCAAATTAATAGAATTGTCAACGATACAGGAGATATCACAACTGACACCACAGAAATCCAGAGAATTCTGCGAAACTTCTATAAAGAACTATATGCCACCAAGCTAGAGAATCTGGAAGAAATGGAACAATTCCTAGAAACCTATGCACTTCCAAAACTGAACCAAGAAGAACTACAAAATCTAAATGCACCAATCACAGACAAAGAAATTGAAACCGTTATTAAGAATCTCCCCAACAACAAAAGTCCTGGACCAGATGGCTTCACAAACGAATTCTACAAAACTTTCAGGAAACAGTTAATACCCATACTTCTTAAGCTATTCCATAAGATTGAAGAAACAGGAATACTCCCTTCCACCTTTTATGAAGCCAACATCACCCTGATACCAAAAGCTGATAGGGACAGAACAAAAAAGGAAAACTACAGACCAATATCTCTGATGAACATAGATGCCAAAATATTAAACAAGATCTTGGCCAACCGGATACAGCAACACATCAAAAAGATTGTTCATCATGACCAAGTGGGATTCATCCCAGGAATGCAAGGCTGGTTCAACATCCGTAAATCAATCAATGTCATTCATCACATCAATAAAAGCAAAGCCAAAAACCACATGATTATCTCAATAGATGCAGAGAAAGCCTTTGACAAAATCCAACACCCATTCATGCTCAAAACTCTACAAAAAATGGGAATAGATGGGAAATTCCTCAAGATAGTGGAGTCTATATATAGCAAACCTACAGCCAACATCATACTCAATGGAGAGAAGCTGAAAGCATTCCCCCTCAGATCAGGGACTAGACAGGGCTGCCCACTGTCACCGTTACTCTTCAACATAGTATTGGAAGTTCTTGCCATAGCAATCAGGCAAGAGAAAGAAATCAAAGGGATACAGATTGGAAGGGAAGAAGTCAAGCTCTCACTATTTGCAGATGATATGATAGTATACATAGAAAGACCTAAAGAATCCAGTAGAAAATTACTGGAAGTTGTTAGGCAATATAGCAAGGTATCAGGCTACAAAATCAATGTACAAAAATCAGTGGCATTTCTTTATGCAAACACTAAATCTGAAGAAGAAGACATCCAGAAATCACTCCCATTCACTGTTTCAGCAAAATCAATCAAATACCTAGGAATAAAGTTGACCAAAGAAGTGAAAGACTTGTATGCTGAAAACTATGAGTCGCTACTCAAGGAGATAGAAACTGATACCAAGAAATGGAAAGATATCCCATGCTCATGGATTGGAAGAATAAATATCATCAAAATGAACATTCTCCCCAGAGCCATATACAAATTTAATGCAATACCCATCAAAGTTCCACCAAGCTTCTTTAAGAGAATAGAACAAACACTACAATCATTTATCTGGAACCTGAAAACACCTAGAATTGCCAAAACCATCTTGAGGAAAAGAAACAGAAATGGAGGCATCACACTCCCAGACCTTAAACTATATTATAAAGCCATCATCATCAAAACAGCATGGTACTGGAACAAAAATAGGCACACAGACCAGTGGAACAGAATTGAAAGCCCAGAAGCAAATCCCAACACCTATGGGCATCTAATCTTTGATAAGGGGGCCCAAAGGATTAAATGGAAGAAGGAGGCTCTCTTCAATAAATGGTGCTGGGAAAACTGGGTTGAAACATGCAGAAGAATGAAATTGAACCACTTTATCTCACCAGAAACAAAAATCAACTCCAAATGGATCAAAGACCTAGATGTCAGACCAGAAACAATCAAATACTTAGAGGAAAACATTGGTAAAACACTTTCCCATCTACACCTCAAGGATATCTTCGATGAATCAAACCCAATTGCAAGGAAGACCAAAGCAGAAACAAACCAATGGGACTACATCAAATTGAAAAGCTTCTGCACATCCAAAGAAACTATTAAACAAACAGAGAGACCCCTCACAGAATGGGAGAAGATCTTTACATGCCAGACATCAGACAAGAAACTAATCACCAAAATATATAAAGAGCTCAGCAAACTTAGCCACAAAAAAGCAAATGACCCCATTCAAAAATGGGCAGAGGAAATGAACAAAACACTCACCACAGAGGAGATCCAAAAGGCTAACAAACATATGAAAAACTGCTCTAGGTCACTGATTGTCAGAGAAATGCAAATTAAGACAACACTAAGATACCACCTCACTCCTGTAAGAATGGCATACATCAAAAAGGACAGCAGCAACAAATGCTGGAGAGGATGTGGGGACAGAGGAACCCTTTTACATTGCTGGTGGGAATGTAAATTGGTACAGCCTCTGTGGAGAGCAGTCTGGAAAACCCTCAGAAGGCTAGACATGGACCTTCCATATGACCCAATAATTCCTCTCCTGGGGTTATACCCCAAGGACTCCATAACACCCAACCAAAAAGAGGTGTGTACTCCTATGTTCATAGCAGCACAATTCATAATAGCTAAAACCTGGAAGCAACCCAGGTGCCCAACAACAGATGAATGGCTGAGAAAGCTGTGGTATATATACACAATGGAATACTATGCAGCTATCAAGAACAATGAACTCACCTTCTCTGACCCATCTTGGACAGAGCTAGAAGGAATTATGTTAAGTGGACTAAGTCAGAAAGTTAAAGATGAGTATGGGATGATCCCACTCATCAACAGAAGCTGACTTAGAAGATTTGAAAGGGAAACTAAAAGCAGGACCTGATCAAATTGTAAGTAGGGCACCAAAGTAAAAACCCAGTGGTGAGGGGTAGACATGTAGCTTCCTGGGCCAGTGGGGGGTGGGAATGGGCGGGAGGGATGGGTCACGGTCCTTTGGTGATGGGAATGGTGTTTATGTACACTCCTAGCAAAATGTAGTCATATAAATCAGTAGTTAATTAATATGAGAGGGGGAAATCAATTGTATGTCTCAAAGGTTCTCAAAAGACAAACTGAATCTTTTTAATAGATAGGCTACGTATTTGATATGCGGACTCTCTCAAAAGCCTAGACCAAGTAGATTAGAAGCTTCCAATAGCACAGCTATATACAAGATACTGGGTACTGTACAGCAAACCATAACAAAGGGACTTTTCAAAGTTAACCCAATTAACAAATAATGTGTGGGTAATATTAACTATTGATTGTCTTTTTGAACCCTAAGACAGCAGGAACCTCACATCTTCACTATAGAGCCCCTACTTCCCCCAGTCCTGGCACCCTTGGATAGGGCTCACTTTCCCGTATGCTTCTCCCAATCCATACCAAATAATATTGCATCCGCCGATCACAACCTAACCAAAGCAACGATTGCCATCTCAACATGCTTCACCTCAGAGTGTATCCAGAGACTTCACGTGTGGAATGACAACCCTTCAGCTTCATTACTCGGGTGAGACCTTTCCTTTTATAGTACACTCTAATTTCATCTCAGGTAGTTCACTTTCTAACAAAGTCCCATAACCTAGACATATACCAGTTTCTGTGAGAGAGAGCGTATGTGCACACGTATCCATAAACTACTGCAAAATATATACCTGAAAGCAGGATTACACTAGAGTTTGCAGTGAGTACCTCCCCAACACTTCCTCTCCACTATTCCAATCTTGGGATCCATGTTTGCTCAACAAATTGATTGGCTTTGTATGTTAACTCTCTTTTCAATCACCAGGTTCCAGATGCCACCAGGATGCTGGCTAGGCTTCCCTGGATTGAGGACCCCACCAATGTGTCCTGGAGCTCAGCTTCCCCAGAGACACACCTGACTAGGGAAAGAGAGAGGCAGACTGGGAGTATGGACCGACCAGTCAACACCCATGTTCAGCAGGGAAGCAATTACAGAAGCCAGACCTTCTACCTTCTGCAACCCTCAACGACCCTGGGTCCATGCTCCCAGAGGGCTAGAGAATGGGAAGGCTATCATGGGAGAGGGTGGGTTATGGGGATTGGGTGGTGGGAATTGTGTGGAGTTGTACCCCTCCTACCTTATGCCTTTGTTCACTAATCCTTTCTTAAATTAAAAATTTAAATAAAAAAAAAAAAAAAAAAAATAAAAAAAAAAGTATGGTTCAGGGCAGAGGAAATAGATGCAAAGAGACTTTCATGCCAATGCCCCAGGTTCAATTCCCCCATACTGGAAGGAAAAAAAAAGAATAAAATTAAGCTTAAAAACCTCTATTTATTGGGGATGGGAGATGAAGCACCCAGTTGAGTATATATTATATACCATGCACAAGGACCTGGGGTTAAGTTCTCAGACAGTCTCCCTCCACTTGCAAAGAGAAAGCTTCCTGAGCAATGTGTATTTCTTTATACCTCTCTCCTCTCAGTTTTTTTTGTTCTATCAAATAAAAGCTTTCAAGGGAGGGAATGGGATATGGAGTTCTGGTGGTAGAATTATGTGGAATTGTACCCCCACTTATTCTATGTTCTTGTCAATATTTCCATTTTATAAATATTTTTTTATTTTATTTTTTAATATTTTATTTTATTTATTTATTCCTTTTTGTTGCCCTTGTTGTTTTATTGTTGTATTTATTATTGTTGTTGTCCTCGTTGTTGGATAGGACAGAGAGAAACGGAGAGAGGAGGGGAAGACAGAGAGGGGGAGAGAAAGATAGACACATAGCGACTCCCCTGCAGGTGGGGAGCTGGGGTTCGAACCGGGATCCTTATGCCCGTCCTTGTGCTTTGCGCCACCTGCGCTTAACCCTCTGCGCTGCAGCCCGACTCCCCTATAAATATTTTTTTTTAAAGAAAACTCTCCGAGACCGGATGAGATCCTCCCCCTTCTGCAACCCAGGATGATCCTGGTTCCATACTCCCAGATGGTTGAAGAACAGGAGAGCTATCAAGGGAGAGGATGGAATATGGAGTTCTGGTGGTGGGAACTGTGTGGAATTGAACTCTTCATTATCTTCTAGTCTTGTCAATACTGTAATTTTGTATTAAAAAAATAAAACCTAAATAAGTAAATTTAAAATAAATAAATATCTGTAAAATTATACTTATTAATAACAAGGAATTGAAGCTGTGAAGTTTAGTGTCTTAATTTATCAACCTGTGTCACTTTCTTCCATTGCATTATACAAAGAAAATAGGAACATTAAGTATATGATTAATTCTAAAAGGATCTAATATGAAAAGGTAGATATATTCCCAATTCCCATGATAAATGATATATCTATAAATGGGCACCTGGGAATATATGTTTTCCTCAAAACACATCTGTTTTATGCAAAGAAAATTGCTAACACACTTATATTTCCATAAATAAAATGTAAACTGCAATATTTCACACTTAGGATGCCATAAAATCTATCTTAAATCACTGTGCATAGGGGATAAATTATTATCTTCTAAGGCTTGTTTCTTCCCAGATCAGAGTGATTATAAGTCTGATTCAATGAGATTACAACAGAAAGAGGCAGAGTTAAAATACCCCACAGAAATCTTAACATCTTAGTGAATTTAGTTCTTCTAGCCAACATTCCTCTACGGATAAATGAAGAATTATTATTAAACCCTTCTCAAGATGGTGACTTTCCCCCTGACCCACCTCTGTCTCACATGCCCCTTACTACACACAAAGATACATGAGACAATAATTATACTGTTTTAGTTTGCTACTTGAACCACAAGTCCTTGTTTTATTGCAGAAGACTTAACAGTAAAGTTTTGATACATTGCTTCTGCAATGCTATTGAACCAACTTAACCAGTTACCATGCTAAAAGTCAAGTCATAATGACATCTGGAGACTGAAATTCTATTCTATTCTATTCTATTCTATTCTATTCTATTCTATTCTATTCTATTCTATTCTATTCTATTCTGTTCTGTTCTGTTCTGTTCTGTTCTGTTCTGTTCTATCCTATTCTATTCATTCATTCATTTATTTATTGGATAGAGACAGACAGAAATTGAGAGGATGATAGAGAGAAAGAGAGACAGAGAAGCTTTGCTTCACCGGTTGCAATGCTTTCCCCCTGCAGATGGGAGACTGGGGGCTCCAGCCTTGTTCCTTGCGCATTGTAACATGTGCACTCAGCCAGGTGCACCACCATCCAGCCCCCGAGACTGATATTCTTTAACTATAGCTAAAACTACATAAGATCAATGACCTGAACCTGGAATGCCAATCAGTGTAGTTGGCAAAGGAGAAGGTTGAAAAATATGTGATTACAAATAAGAAAAGAGGTTTTCTGGGAGGTGGTCCAGTGGCTACAGTTTGGACTCTCAAGCATGAGGTCCCAAGTTCAATCCCCAGCAGCACATGTAGCAGAGTGATGTCTAGTTCTTTCTCTATCCTCCTAAATAAATTTTAAAGATCTTAGAAAGATAAGAGCAGAGAAACAAGGACAGAAAGTGATTCTCATAAATAAAGATAGGTGAAAATTGTATTATTTGCTGTGGTCTTTTGAAAGTAGTAAGGTTTCTGGCATTCTCATGGGTCAGCACTGCCCTTAGTGGACCATCTCTGAATACCAGAGTGAATGTAATACTCTGCAAAGCTCATAAGCCAAGTGATAAGTATGATGTACTAAATTCTGCTGTAGCAAGTTGCAATTCTGTCACGGCATGTGAAATGTTTGCATGCCTCTCTGTAATAGCTTTTCCAATTCAATTTGTTTTTCATGAAAATTCAAGCAAAATTATCACCTTTTTAATATCTTTATACCAAGATAGGTAATTGATCAAAGTGTTACAGAAATATAACAGTGCCGTAGGGGAGGTGCGTAGGGAGAGCACAGTCCTTATGAGTGTAATCGTGTTTAATTTTCACCCACTCTATGAGGGTCTGGTGTAACCATTTGCCATAACTTTGTAGATGCATGGGTACAAAATCTCATTGCCCATACTGGTTTTTCAGATCAAAGCATCAAGAGAAACAACTAACAAGGTTAAAAACTCCGCAGCACTCAAACTTTTTTTAATATGGTAGACCCAAGCTCAAAAACGAGTATCAAGCATCACAAAGAAGGCACCTTCACAGATAAATTATCTTGCAAATTGTTTCTTTTGACTTCTGATATTGGAAATGTTACCTATGACCTGAAAATCTGATACAACATGACCAATGATTTACTTGGTATCAGCCCTTCAGTGATGCAATCAAAAGTTTCAATTTTGCCTAAAAGAATTGATAGACCTCTTCTAACAACTTGCCCTGTGTTAGCTTCAAGTTTCCTTCTCAAAGTCACTGTGAGACTTAGGGAACCTCATATATGAACATTTTAGAGTCTATATCTCTTCTAAGAATTGGTCACAGCATGCTATAAAATTACTTGCAAATCTAATGGCAAATGTTTTTGAAGATTAACATTATTGATCAGAACTGCACTATACTGCTTCCCTGTTAGCCAATAATAGATGAGAAAATATTTTTATTAAAATGTTGCCAACAAGCAATTAAGATTTATTACTTGGGCTATGACTATTGAAATTGCCATCTAGTTATCAGATGATAATAATCCATTGAAATATAGCTACACTAATTTTAATTATCTCAAATCAAAAGAATCAAAGCCTTGTCTGGTACCATCTGCACTGCTCTATTCACATAACTACCTATCACAGTGGTGTTGAAATTAACCTCAAAGATCTAAGCCATGAAGTTATGTTAATTTCATAAATTTATAACCATACTAAATAAACTTCTGCCTAGTTGAAATACATTTTCAATGCTGATACAACTTTAAAAACAGATGTAGAAAAAGTAGAAATGCAAGTAGGGCCTTTTAAAGACGTACTGTTTTTCTTTTCCTTTACAAAAGTAGACAACTGAAAGTGACTCATAAACAAGCTACTGGCATAAATACAGTCAGAAAAAAAGAAGTTGAAAGGAAATGAGAAAAAGTTCATTGTAAATCTGCATATAAATTTATGTCTATCTGTATGTCTGTGTGTGTGTGTGTGTGTGTGTTTGTGTGTGTGTGTGTGTGTGTGTGTAGGCATGTAGTTTAATGCAGAACAGCAAGTGCTAACTTCCAAGATGTATAAACTGTTATTAGAGGTTTTGTAATGAATATTCTTCATAGCAGCTATGTTCATGGTTATGGTGACCCCAGCAGGAGTTTGAGACTATTAGCATACAAATGACCTCACCCTGAGGAGAAGGGAATGTATAAAAGCAAGGGACCTGGAGCACATGTCTCTTTTTGGCTGGCTGCTGCTGCTGCTTCTGGTCACAAGCTTCCTCTGGTCAGGTATCCGCCATGGCTGCTTTTCCTGGGAACTGAACATGTGTGACTATGCTAGCCGGTAAACTGTTAGACCCCTCTACAGCCATGAGCAACCCTTACCAGAACTTACAATTGTTTATCTTATGGGACTAAACTTTGATAACCATATTCAGACTTTATAAACCTAGCATACGCTTAACCCTTGATGATAATTGCTTATTTTGCCTTTTACCTGTTTCACCCTAATAAATTGTGTATTGATTAAACCAGTTCCCAGCTCCCGCTGTGAATTCTTCTATATGCACCACAAGCAGCCCCAACCCCCATACTTCTTTTTAGGTTAATTTACAACACATGGTAAGACAGAAAACCTGGCTGACCGTTGAGATATATTATGAAGAATTCTCTCACAATTTATTAACAAGCATTCTTGCATGAATGTCAGGGCTGACCAATCTTAAGCATCCTGCACCAACTGTGAATGAGGTATGCAGCCCTGTTTTGAGGTGACTCCATTTTTTAATACATTATTCTGATGCTTCTTGAGTCATGTCTGATATTTAATAAGTTTCAGAGATTCAACAGTTAGGAGATGGGTTTGTAACACCTTTGGGCAAGAGACATGACTTGGATGCAGAAATAATTGGAAATGAAAATCATGAATAAAGGATACTTGGGAATAGCTTCCCTTTTGCTGTTAGAGAAGCAGAAAATATCTCATCAGTAGATCTACAGAAATGCCAGTTAAAAATTAGCAATTCAGGCTGGTGATATGTTCATCCATGAGGGTACCTGCTTTGCTGTGTGCAGGAGTGGGTTCAAGTTGAGCCCACTGAACACTGTCGGAAGCTTCAGTGCTCTGTGCCCTTTCCTCTCTCCTTAAGCCTCTCTGTCCCCATCAGAAAATGCTGGCTCAGATTTTTGAAGCCCCACTGATGACAATAAAGGAAGAATGAAAGGAAGGAAGGAAGGAAGGAAAATAGAAAGAAAGATAGAAAGGAAGGCAGAAAGAGAGAAGTAACTGTATGTATGTTAACAACTCTTGGAAGATAGTGAGTTTTTAAACTATGCTATAAATGCAGTAGCAGAATCTCCATGCTGTGTCCTGACTCAGTATCCAAACTGCTAGTTTCAAGCCAAAAACGGTATGAAGGCAATGCACCTAGCTCAATAAAGACACCTCCATGAACAAAGGTTAATGTAATATCTCAGAAGAAGTAATCCTTGACTCTATTAGACTACACAAAGAAAATTTTCAAATTACACAACTCTTAAGATATAACCAAGGAGGGGCTGAGGGGAGGGATGGCATACCTTGTTGAGCTCATATGTTGCAATGAACAAGGACCTGTGTTCAAGCTTCCAGGGGAAAGCCTTGTGAGTGGTGAAGAAGTATTGCAGTTGTCTCTCTGTCACTCTCCCTCTCTACCCTCCTCCCCCCAATGCCTGGCTGTCTTTACCCAATAAATAAGTAAAGATGTTACCAAGCTGATTTTAAAAGGGGATAGCCAATCAAAAGGAGTCAGAATAATGAAAATAGGGGCTAGGTGGTGGCGCACCTGGTTGACTGCACATGTCACAGTGCACAAGGACCCATGTTCAAGCCCCCGGTTCTCACCTGCAGGGTGAAAGCTTCATGAGTGGTGAGGCAGGGCTACAGGTATATGTCTCCTTTTCTCTCTATCACACCCTTCCCTCTCAATTTCTGGCTGTTTCTATCTAATAAATAAAGAGAATAAAACATTTTTAAAAAGCTACTTCTTTTATTAAAAAAGAATAATGAAAATACATAAGACCCTGAAATAATAAAATATTTTGGGAGATACTATAAATATCTTTAACACTTCTACCCTTAATTATGAAATTAAGGGTAGAAATTAAAAATCAGGGGAATTCCAGAAGATGATGGAATGAGAAGCTGCTAGTGGCTTGAGCTCCGACCACATCTACTGGAAACAGTAGGATTTTTTGCCTTTAGTAGGCCAGTCAATAAGGGGTCCTAGCAGTGACACCAAGGAGGTGACTATAACTCAATTTGAGTTAGAAAATAGAGTAAAAAGAAAGGGATTTTTTTTCTTTTAAATTATTATTCCCGAAGCGCAACACCTTCCCCCTCCCCACCCCATAACCAGTCCCTGGGAACCAGAGATCTGCTCCTAGCAGGCTCCGTTGCTGAGCTTCTTTCTTTACCAAGATTGCTGTCCTACAAGGGGGTGTCATTCATTCTAATTCTATTCCCTTCTGAAACCTTTGGCCTTTTTTTATTTCTAAGTAGCCAATAAGCTGCCCCTGCTCAGGGGGCCTGAGGCAATTTTGAGCCATCCAAGCTGAAGACAGGACAGGTTTTTTACTCTGTTCTATTTTATCATCAATACAAGATAAATGCATACCCCTTTCCCCTTCTCCTTCAGGTTAACCAAAATTAACTCTTAGTGTGTTTTCCATTGCTAGGGGACTGGGTATCTTATTCACTGCTAAAATAACTTGTTTCACTTTTCCTACCACCCCTACCCATTCTGTCCCCCCATAGCTAATTAAATAATAAAAAATAAATAACTCATTCCTTTCACTGCTCTTTTATTACTGTTCTTTTTCTTATCCTTTTCTTTTTTCTCTCTCTCTTTCTTTTTTTATTCTTTTTCTCATTCTTGTCATCCTTTCTTCCTTCCTCCTTCAGCTTTATGAATTCACTGATACACGTTTGGGAATTATTTTGGGGAAGAAATCTGACTCAGAGTGGACTGTCTCTGCATGTATCTCTGGTCTACATCTGTTTCTCCTTTACTTACCCCTAGAATATACATGGATAGTAGATTTGCATAGCTGTCTATTACTGTTATTCCAAACTATATTCCTCCATGAGGATAATTTCTGGAACCATCCGTTCCACCCCAGTTCCATGGCTGCCAGTTCTTAGCAACATTACCCCGCCAGATATTCGTCGGGATGCAGCATCATCTAAGTTCATTTCCCACCTCTACGCACGACCGGACCTGCCAATATACGCAGATATCTTCGCCCACCCTGTCCAACGCTTGACGTCTCGTCACCCAATCTGGTCCCCTACGCCTACACTGAACTTCTCTGTTCCAAACTCTTGGAAGCAGAGTTGGCAGTCAGCTGAGATAAAGAACAAACACCTCATCACAGACCCCTGCAAGCGTCAACCCGGCTTTGACCTAGCACGTTATGATTGGGCCCTCCTCAATCGCTATCGAACAGGCCATGGCTGGTGCACCGCTATGTTCCATCGCTGGGGAGCCAGAGACGACCCAAACTGCCCCTGCAGCTACAGACAATGACCCACATAGTCAACGACTGCCACCTCTCCAGAATCAAAGGAGGTCTTGAAACTTTACATCAGGCTCAACCTGATGCTGTTGACTGGCTATGGAAGAAGGGCAAACGCTAGAAAAAGAAGACTGTTATTCTTGTCTAGGCCTGAAGTTGCATTTTTTTTTCCTTGACTCAGGAGGCTTGAGGCAATCTTCGACAGGTTTTTTACCCTGCTCTATTTTATTATTAATATTATATAAAGGTGTATATCTTTCATCTCCTCCCTTAGGTTGACCAGAATTAACTCTTAGGGTATCTTTCATTGCTAGGGGACTGGGCATCTTATCCATTGTGAGAGGAACTTGTCTCATTACTCCTACCTCCTCTACAGACTCTCTCCTCCTTGCTCCTAGCTAATTAAAAAAATAAAATGAAATAAAAAATAAATTAATCAATTAAAAAACTTTCCTTTCACTGCTCTTTTATTACAGCTCTTTTTCTTATCTTTTTTATTTCCTCTCTCTTGTTTCTCTTTTTATTTTTTATCTTGTCTTCCATTTCTTCCTTCCTTCTTTGTCTTTCTGAATTCACTGATATTCATTATTTATTTGTGAATTATATTGGGGAAGAAATCTGACTCAGAGTGGACCGTCTATGTGTGTATCTCTGCTCTACTTCCCTTTCTTCTCTTGCTACCCCTAGAATATACAGTGGATAGTAGATTTGCATAATTGTCTATTCTTGCTATCCCTTCTTTCCTTTCTCTTTCTTCTTCACTTGGACTTGGTTGCTATTTTTTCATGGACTAGAGACATTGTTTGGCTAACTGGTAGTGATTAAACTGCTTCAATCCTTGCTTCAGTTGCTATTGTAATTCCTGAGGTAGTTGATTGCATTTGTCATAAAGGTATTTAGTACAGTGTTGCTTGTACTCAAAACACAACAACTGAGGAACAACAGAACATAAAAATAAGAAACACATAAATAACAAAAATGGGTAGATCAAAACCAAATAAAACTGATACTCCAATGAATGAAGACAAGAGCCCAGAAGAAACTACAAAACAGCCAGAAGTAACCATTGATAAGAAAAGTACACAATCAATAATAAAATTATTAATCACAGAAATGAACACAACATTGGAGGAAAGGAATGGCAGTGTTAGGGAAACAACAGTTGAGACCCCCAAGGAAAATACTGATTATCTAGAGGCAATTAGAGAACTGAAAGCTGAAATAGCTGAACTGAGGAAAGAAGCTTAGGGAAGGGAAAACATATTGACAGAAGCAGAAAACAGAATTATTCAGACAGAGGATGAGTTAAAGAAAACTGAGAAAGAGGTAAAAGAGCTCAAAAAGAGATTGAGAGACACTGAAAAAAACAACAGAGACATATGGGATGATCTCAAAAGAAGTAACATTCATATAATTGGCCTGCCAGAGGAAGAGAGGAAGAGGAATGAAACATACTAGAGGAAATCATAGAAGAAAACTTCCCAGACCTAAATAACAGAAAGGACATCAAGTTTCAAGAGGCTCAAAGAGTTCCAAACAGAATCAACCCAGACCTGAAGAAACCAAGACACATCATAGTCACAATGAGAAGAAGTAAGGATAAAGAAAGGATCCTAAAGGTTGCAAGAGAGAAACAAAAAGTCACATACAGGGGAAAACCCATAAGACTATCAGCAGAATTCTCCACTCAAACTCTAAAAGCCAGAAGAGAATGGCAAGATATCTATTGAGCCCTGAATGAAAAAGGGTTTCAACCAAGGATAATATATCCTGCTAGACTTTCATTCAAACAAGATGGAGGAATCAAAACCTTCTTAGACAAACAACAGTTAAAGGAGGCAATCATCACAAAACTGGTCCTAAAGATGTTCTAAAAGACCTTTTATAAACAAGAAAATCACTATAATACTTGCAATATATCAGAGCAAACATTTTTTACAATACATTAAATCCATAAATTCAATAAATGTCAATGGTTTAAACTCACCCATCAAAAGGCACAGAGTGGAGGGATGGATCAGAAAACATAACCCAATTATATGCTGCTTGCAACAATCCCATCTGACACAACAAGATAAACACAGACTTAAAGTGAAAAGATGGAAAACTATCATACAGGCTAACGGACCACAGGAACAGGCAGGAACAGCCATTCTCATCTCAGACACAATAGATTTTAAATTAAATAAAGGAATAAAAGATAGGCAGGGACATTACATAATTATTAGAAGATCAATCAGCCAAGAAGACTTAACAATATTAACATCTATGCAACCCATGAGGGACCATCTAAATACATCAAGCACCTACTGAAAGAATTTCAAAAATACCTCAATAGTAATACAATAGTAGTGAGAGATTTTAATACCTTACTCTCACACTTAGACAGATCAACAAAGCAGAGAATCAACAAAGATTCAAGAGAATTAAATGAAGAAATTGACAGCCTAGATCTCTTGGACATTTTCAGAGTCCATCACCCCCAAAAAACTGGAATACACCTTCTTTTTAAATCCACATAACACATACTCAAGGATTGACCACATGTTAGGCCACAAAGACAGCATCAATAAATTCAAGAGCAATGAAATCATCCCAAGTATCTTCTCAGACCACAGTGGAGTAAAATTAACATTTAACAACAAACAGAAAATTATTAAAAGTCACAGAATTTGGAAACGAAACAACATACTCCTTAAGAACCACTGGGTCAGATATTCACTCAAGCAGGAAATTCAAATGTTGCTGGAAACAAATGAAAATGAAGACACAACCTATCAAAATATTTGGAACACAGCTAAAGCAGTATTGAGAGGGAAACTTATAGCCATACAATCACTTATTAAACACCAAGAAGAAGCTCAAATGAATGACCTTACTGCACACCTCAAGGACTTAGAGGAAGTGGAACAAAGGAACCCTAAAGCAACCAGAAGGACAGAAATCACTAAAATTAGAGCAGAAATAAACAACATTGAAAATAAGAGAACCATACAAAAGATCTATGAAGCCAAATGTTGGTTCTTTGAAAGATTATACAAAATTGACAAACTCCTAGCCAGACTCACCAAAAAAAAAAAAAGAGAGAGAAGACTCAAATTAATAGAATTGTAAATGATGGAGGAGATATCACAACTGACACCACAGAAATCAGCAGAATAGTGCAAAACGTCTATGAAGAACTATACGTCGCCAAGCTAGAGAATCTGGAAGAAATGGAACAATTCCTAGAAACATATGCCCTTCCAAAACTGAACCAAGAAGAATTACAAAACCTAAATGCACCAATCATGGACAAAGAAAATGAAACCGTTATTAAGAATCTCCCCAACAACAAAAGTCCTGGACCAGATGTCTTCACAAACGGATTCTACACAACTTTCAGGAAACCGTTAGTACCCATACTTCTTAAGCTTTTCCATAATATTGAAGAAAAAGGAATACTCCCTTCCACCTTCTATGAAGCCAACATCACCATGATAACAAAAGCTGACAGGGTCACAACAAAAAAGGAAAACTACAGACAAATATCTCTGATGAACATAGATGTCAAAATGTTAAACAAGATCTTGGCCAACTGGATACAACAGCACATCAAAAAGATTGTTCATCACGACCAAGTGGGGTTCATCCCAGGAATACAAGGATGGTTCAACATCAATAAGTCAATCAATATCATTCACCACATCAATAAAAGCAAAGCCAAAATCCACATGATTATCTCAATAGATGCAGAGAAAGCCTTTGACAAAATTCAACACACATTCATGCTCAAAACTCTACAAAAATGGGAATAGATGGGAAATTCATCAAGATAGTGGAATCCATATATAGCACACTTATAGCTAACATCATACTCAATGGACAGAAGCTGAAAGCATTCCCCCTCTTATCAGGGACTAGACAGGGCTGTCCACTGTCACCATTACTCTTCAACATAGTATTGGAAGTTCTTGCCATAGCAATCAGGCAAAAGAAAGAAATCAAAGAATACAGATTGGAAAGGAAGAAGTCAAGCTCTTACTATTTGCAGATGACATAATAGTATACATAGATAAACCAAAAGAATCAAGTAGAAAACTACTGGAAATTATTAGGCAATATAGGAAGATGTCAGGCTACAAAATCAATGTACAAAAATCACTGGCATTTCTTTATGCAGACACTAAATCTGAAGATGACATCCAAAAATCACTCCCACTTACTGTTTCAGTAAAATCAATAAAATACCTAGGAATAAAGTTGACCAAAGAAGTGAAAGAATTGTATACTGAAAACTATGAATCGCTAATCAAGAAAACAGAAACTGATACCAAGACATGGAAAGATATCCCATGCTCATGGATTGGAAGAATAAATATCATCAAAATGAATATTCTCCCCAGAGCCATATACAAATTTAATGCAATACCCATCAAAGTTCCACCAAGCTTCTTTAAGAGAATAGAACAAACACTACAGCCATTTATCTGGAACCTGAAAACACCTAGAATTGCCAAAACCATCTTGAGGAAAAGAAAAGGAAATGGAGGCATCACACTCCCAGATATCAAACTATATATTAAAGCCATCATCATCAAAACAGCATGGTACTGGAACAAAAATAGGCACACAGACCAGTGGAACAGAATTGAAAGACCAGAAATAAATCCCCACACCTATGGACATATAATCTTTGATAAGGGGGCACAGGGTATTAAATGGAAGAAGGAGGCTCTCTTCAATAAATGGTGCTGGGAAAACTGGGTTGTAACATGCAGAAGAATGAAATTGAACCACTTTATCTCACCAGAAACAAAAATCAACTCCAAATGGATCAAAGACCTTGATTTAGACCAGAAACATTCAAATACTTAGAGGAAAACATTGATAAAACACTTTCCCACCTACATCTCAAGGACATCTTTGATGAAATAAACCCAATTGCAAGAAAGACTAAAACAGAAAAAAACCAATGGGACTACATCAAATTGAAAACCTTCTGCACAGCCAAAGAAACTGTTAAACAAACAAAGAGACCCCTCACAGAATGGGAGAAGAACTTCACATGCCATTCATCAGACAAGAAACTAATCACCAAAATATATAAAGAGCTCAGCAAACTTAGCACCAAAAAAGCAAATGACCCCATCGAAAAATTAGCAGAGGATATGAACAAAACATTCACCTCATAGGAGATCCAAAAGGCTAACAAACATATGAAAAACTGCTCTAGGTCACTGATTGTCAGAGAAATGCAAATTGACATTGAGTTACCACTTCACTCCTGTAAGAATAGCATACATCAAAAAGGACAGCAGCAACAAATGCTGGAGAGGCCGTTGTGACAGAGGAACCCTTTTGCATTGCTGGTGGGAATGTAAATTGGTCCAATCTCTGTGGAGAGCAGTCTGGAGAACTCTCACAAGGCTAGACATGGACCTTCCATATGATCCAGTAATTCCTCTCCTGGGGATATACCCCAAGGACTTTATAACACCCAACCAAAAAGATGTGTGTACTCCTATGCTCATAGCAGTACAATTCATAATAGCTAAAATCTGGAAGCAACCCAGATGTCCAACAACAGATGAGTGGGTGAGAAAGCTGTGGTATATATTCACAATGGGATATTATACAGCTATCAAAAACAATGAACACATCTTCACTTACCCATCTTGGACAGAGCTAGAAGGAATTATGTTAAGTGAGCTAAGTCAGAAAGATAAAGATGAGCATGGGATGATCCCACTCATCAACAGAAGTTGAGAAAGAAGATCTGAAATGGAAACTAAAAGCAGGATCTGACTAAACTGAAAGTAGGGCACCAAAGTAAAATCCCTGTGGTGAGGGGGAGGGTGGACATGCGGCTTCCTGGTCCAGTGGGGGTTAGGGGGTGTGTGGGTGAGATGGGACACAGTCTTTTGTTGGTGGGAATAGTGTTTATGTACACTCCCAGTAAAGTGTAGTCATATAAATCACTAGTTAATTAATATGAGAGGGGAAAAATTAATTGTATGTCTCTAAGTTTTTAAAACACAGACTGAGTCTTTTTAATATATAGGCTGTGTAATTGATATGTGGACTCTCTCAAAAGCCTAGATCAAGTAGATCAGAAGCAACCAATGGCACAGCTGCATACAAGATACTGGGTACTATCCAGCAAACCCTAAGAAAAGGACTTTTCAAAGTTAACCCAATTACCAAATAATATGATGATAACATTAACTATCCATTGTCTTTTTGAACCCTAGGACAGCAGGAACCTCACATCTCGACTATAGAGCTTATATTTTCCCCAGTCCTGGAACCTTAGGATAGGGCCCACTTTTCCACATGCCTCTCCTAATCCGTATCAAATAATATTGCATCTGCTGATCGCAACCTAATCAATGCAACGATTGCCATCTCAACATGCTTCAGCTCATACTGTGTCCAGAGACTTTACGTGTGGAATGACAACCCTTCACCTTCATTACTCAGGTGAGACCTTTCCCTACATAGTATTCTCTAATTACATTCCAGGTGGTTCACTTTCTAATAAAGTCCCAAACCCTAGATATCGACCAGGTTCTGCGAGAGAGAGCATATGTTAACACATATCCATAAATTAGTGGAAAATATATACCTGAAAGCAAGATTACACTAGAGTTTGCAGTGAGTACCCGCCCCAACACTTCCTCTCCACTATTCTAACCTTTGGGTCCATGATTGCTCAACAATTTGTTTGGCTTTGTATGTTAACTCTCTTTTCAGCCACCAGGTTCCAGATGTCATCAGGATGCTGGCCAGGCTTCCCTGAATTGCAGACCCCACCAATGTGTCCTGGAGCTCTGCTTCCCCGGAGACCCACCCTACTAGAGAAAGAGAGAGAGGCAGACTGGGAGTATGGACCGACCAGTCAACACCCATGTTCAGCGGGGAAGCAATTACGGAAGCCAGACCTTCCATCCTCTGCAACCCACAATGACCCTGGGTCCATGCTCCCAGAGGGATAGAGAATGAGAAAGCTATCAGTGGAGGGGGTGAGATATGGAGATAGGGTGATGGGAATTGTTGTACCCCTCCTACCCTATGGTTTTGTTAATTTATCCTTTCTTAAATAAAAAATAAATTTAAAAAAAGAAAGGTAAAAAAAGGAAAAAAAATAAATTAATAATCAGAATGAAGAAAGACAATACCATGAAAGTAAAACAGTCTGGGAAGTTTTAAAGATATACTAACTATTATCTCTAAGAAAATAAAATATAATCATTACAATTAAAAAATATTAGGCCAGTTTAACATAAAGTAGATGCAGCTTATAAATGAGACAACAGAAATGCACTACTGATAGATGGAAGTGAAAGTGTGAACAAATGAGCAGCTAGAAAGCAGTCATTAATTAAAATGGTTAGTCAGTTTTCCTAAAGGGCATCACAAAGTAGACTGAGAGAATGGAATGATGCAATATTAAAAAGATTTTGTCTGAGAATTCTCTAGATACATTAAACACCTTAACTGCTTGGTATGACCATTCCTGATACTGATTAAATCTTACACACATGCACACACACACATATGTCTACACACTCATACTCACATATGCCCATGCTCAGATTCATAATGAAATGATACAATACCAAAAACTGAGCTGCTAGTGAAAAAATATGGCCATAAAGAAAGATAATTTGTATAGTATACTTGCTTTGGCATGTACAGTGTCTTCATCAGAGCCCAGTCCTCTAGTACTTCAATGACGAAAGGACTTTTTATGCTGAGGTATCTTTCCATCTCTCTGTTTCTCTTTTTCTATTTGAAGAACAAATCTTCCTAGAGTGGTAAAGATTCAGGGATATAAAAAGAGAGGGAGAGAGAAAGAAGGACAGAAAGGAAGGGAAGGAGGAAAGAAAAAGCAAAAAAAAAAAAAAAAAACGGAAGAAGGAAAGGAGAAAAGAATAAGAGGAGAGATAAGAAAACAGTAAAAGCAAAAAATAGAATAACTTTCTTTTTTTTTTTTTCTGACTCCAGGGTTATACTGAGGCTTGGTGTCAGCACTACGAATCCACTACTCCTGGTGGCTATCTTTTTCTGATTTATTGGCTAGAACAGAAAAGAATTGAGAGAGGAGGGACAATAGATAGATAAACACCTGTAGACCTGCTTCACCCTGCAGGTGGGGAAATGGCTCAAACTAGGATCCTTGCCACTTCATACTATGTGTGATTAACCTAGTATGTTGTTTTCGCCGGGCTAGGTTGTTTTCACTGGGCTGGCTTCACGGGCGGGTAACAGACGACCAGGGACTCATGGTTGAGCTGTAGGCAGTATCTCTTTATTCATGCAGGACGCAGCACAATCTAAAACGAGCTAAGCTAAACTCAAGTACTGTAAAACTCACAATGCTGTCTTTATATATACTTGCCAAATAGGGTGGAAACAGGATGTGACATAGAGAGGGTGGAGAGAAAAGTGACTGGTGAAAATCAGAGTGTGACAAGGAGGGGGCAGAGCAGGCGAGAATCCTATCACTGAACCACCAATGCCCTGGAGTGCTTTATGTAAATGTAAAAGTGATTCATGTAAATAGACAAAAGCTTTGAATGGGATTAAATCTATCCCTATATAGGCATATGGTTAAGCAGAAGCCAGGGGGAGCTGGCATACTACACTAGTACACTACCGCCCAACCCTCCCCCACCCCAGAATAACTTTCTCACTGTGTTGATGAAAAGTACTGTTAGCCTAGTATTCTCTGAACAACATGCTGTCATTCAAGTGTCAGGCTAAATTCAAAGCACTTTTTTTTTTCAATCAAAAGGATTTTAAAGCCCACATTTTTTCACGGAAATAAGTTCAGTTTAAGAACAATGGGTATTGGTACAAAGAAAAGAGAATATAAGATGACATTGTGATCACATAAATATGAAACATACATGTAAAGTTAATTAAGAATCTATCAAAGATTTTTAAAAAATGACTACCTACCTAGGGCTTTTTGACAACACTGTCATATTTATTTCTGAAACACAGTACACAAAGATCTGTGGACTTTTGTGTAGTAATTTTTTTTTTTTTTAGAAATGACATATAAGACAGTTGTCACATGGATACAATTCCTCATTTTCCCCCACCAGTCTAGGTCCTCCTCCAGAGCAGTGACTGGGTTATATTTTAAGTAAAACCATAAAATAATGCAAAAAAAACCCCCAAAAAACTAAAGCTTTAAACAGGTGTGTATATGTGTGACACAATTAAATGAGTAAAACAAGCTTAATATGTCAGTTATTATATTTATTAATTTAGCTTTTACTGTTTTATTTATGTATTTTAATGAGAGAAAAAAGAGAGGATAAGGGAGGGGCGGAGGGAAACCAGAACACTGCTCAGCTCTGGCTTATGATGGTGCTAGGGATTCAACCAGGAACCTCAGAGTCTCAGTCATAAAGATTTTTATGTTTGTTTGTTTGTTTGTTTTTGGATAACCATCATGCTGTTTCCTTAAACCTATTTATTTATTTTTGTTCATGACAGAGACCATATAAGCTGAGGACTAAACCCACAAGTTTACTGGCACAAAGGTACCAGTATTCAAGCCCCCAGTCCCCACCTGTAGGGAGAAAACTTCACTAGCAGTGAAGCTATGCTACAGGTGTCTCTCTTCCCTTTGTTATAATTTAAAATTGAGGCTGGAAATTGGGGGTGAGGAGTGGAGACCCTAACAGCAGGTTTGGTGGACATAACCAAAGGGGGGAAGTATTGACCCGATTCCTCTCGCGGGGTGAGTGCAAAACCAATCTTCCTGCATCTTATAAGGCTCTCAGTGTCTTTTTGGGGAGGGGAGGCAGAGCCACAGTTTCTAGGGAAACAATTTTTGTTGCTGACACCAACCTCCATGCAAATCAGGTTTGCTTCACGGGGGACTCAGAGGCAGACGATAGGGTCCTCCCCCTGCAGTGCTTTGCCTTACACCCCTTATTGGTGTCCTTGCCCTGCCAAGGTTGGATGTTTTGATGCATAATTCTGAGTTTTATGCCATCCGAAAAGGGGGTCTGTCATCCTCAGGTTGAGCCAAGCCTCTGTCAGCCAAATCAAGTCTGTGATAATGTATTTGCAAAGGTTTTGATGCCAAGGAGTCAACCTGCCATTTTATAAAATCAGTAATCTTATTAAAAATAAAGGGTCTTAAGGTAATCATTAACAAAAGACTAATCAAAGGTCTCATAAGGGGCTCTGTAGTGACTCAAGACTATTTGTGGTGGAGTCTATAACCTGTTGTAATTTGTCAGAAAGTTCATGGGAGGAATATATAGAGTGTCCTAGAGTGCCACCAGCAAGTCTTGGGAAGCAGTCAGTGGATGTGATGTCCAGGGGAAGAAACAGCACATCTGGTCTTCTGGTCAGTGCCAACTGATGAAATTTTTCTTCTTCGTAGAGGGTCAGCTGTGGAACAAGCAAAACTAGGAGGCAAGGACCAGGTAGAGAAGAATTGACATGAAAATATAGGATGGTGTTTACCAAAACACAGAGGAGGTACATACACATTAGAAGTCAAGGTGAGGTTCCTTGAACATCGAGGAATATTTTGAGAAAAGTGAGCAGTCAATAAGCATGCAAAGATGAAGTCAGCAGTGGTAGGTCAGCAGAAAGAGAAGACTTGGATAGGCTGGTGAGGTTAGCTGGAGTATATACTGCCATGGCGTCCTTTGTGGTAAGGACTTGATAACAGGGACTCTGTGGATTTTGCAAGAGCAATGTCATCCACCATAATAAAAGGAAAACAAACATGGACATCCAGTGTTGAAAAAGAGAAAAAGAATATGTCTCTATGACTGGAAAAGTGGGTGGCTTTGTCAATGAGATAGATATAATAAATGGACAATTCGAATTTTTGTAAATATTAAGAAGATTTAGTATGTTACTTCATTGACACTTTAGCCAACTGAATACTGGGGGGTGCATTCCCCTTCTTTTTTTATTAATTAAGCTTAAGGGTTTTAGTTTTTCTTGTTTGAGCTGTAGCCCACATAAATTTAGAAAAAATATCAACTGAGGAAAAAAAAGTGTTTTTGTTTACTAAACATGGGCAGGTGAATTACGTCAATCTGTCAGAGAGCATTGGCTTTTATCAATGGAGATTAATCTTAAAAGTCTGAATAGCAAGATATTAATTAAACAATGCAGGAGCCAGTAAAGTGCTCTCACTATGGCAGGTCAAGCGTTACAATTTTAAGAGGCTTGTAAAAAATGAGAAAAATTTTAGGATATGAGTGACTTTAGGAGTCATCACACACCCATAAATAAAAAATTAAAAATGTTTAGTTTTAAATCTTACCATATGAGCAGTCAGTTCTTCATGTGCAGATGTACCTATAATTATTTACTTAGGGAGAGAACTTGTACCAAGTTAATTGATGATCTAATGGTTAGAATTGGCTTGAGTTTTTTTTCTATGATTTTAGAAGGTTCTTTATTAGAATATACCAATATGTTATAGAAAGTCAATACCTAATGTGTTGACATGATAAAATGTTTACCCTTTTTTAGCATTATTTTAAACTGATTAGACAGTTTAAGCACACTATCATAACTTTAGTTTACTAAGGTCTTTACTCATCACAAGGCTATCATGAGTAAGCATAGATATAAAACTCTTAATAGATTTTGTTCCTTAGAACTCTAATATGGCAACTTAAAAGGCTAAAATAAAACCTCATAACTTAAATGTTCAAAATAATAATTTTGTTAAATCAGGATTTGTTAAAACAAATCTTCTATCAGACCAAAAGCACAATGTATTACCTTAATTTATCAAGAATAAACCTCTGGCAGTGTCTTAAAACAAACCAGATAATTTTTAAAAACAGAAAGATATAAAGAGGAAAACCAGAGCAAAAGCCTCTGGCATGTAAATAATTAACATAACTATTGTGTTATCTTTTACTAACCCAAGCCAGTCTTAAAAGCAATTTTAAGTAAAATGTTAAACTTTGTTTGCTAGGACCTTTGTTTATCACAAAGCTATCACACCCTTAGGGCAGCTATGAACAAGGGTGGGTACACTACTTAATTGATCTTTCACTTTGATTTGGATAGGTAACTTAAAAAGCTAAAATAAACCTCATAGCTGAAATGTTAAAATAAATTTTTGCTGTTAACATTTCTTTTAGATGACCATTTTGCACTAAATAATTTTGTTGAATCACATCTGTTGAATAAAAAATTTTTTATCAGGCCAGGAATATGTTTAACCCCTTTTTTTTCCTGGCAAGGCCACTGCTCTACACTGATTGGGTTATTAGAAAGCCAGTTCAAGAATGTAATTAACAAATTAACAAACAGTGGCAGTTGGTATTGGGGTGCTGGTAAGATTTACAATTTTCACACGAGTGAGAGAGACTGTAGAGGCATTTTACCATGCCTAGATATCTCAGAAAATCTTTTAACTAATGAATTAATGCTGATATTAGCTATCAAAAGGACAAAACTGTCCTATATTTTACTCTGGTAAAGGTGTGCCAACTCTATGAGTCGGGATCTTTAAAACCACATTTAGCTTAACTAAATCTTATTTAAAACTTAAAACAAACTTTAGTTACTTAGGGGTTAACACACATTAATGAAAACAAGGTTAGCACAGACTTAAAACATACATTCTTGGTGAACAGAAAAATTTTCCCTTTGAAAAACCGCTTTGGTTTTTGGATTCCTAACTCACAGACTATCTACCCCCCCCCCAGGAGGGGCGTTAGTGGCTAGGGAATGATTGACTGGGGTCTTTGCCAATCTGTGGAGCAGGAGCTCTGTGCTGTGATTGGCTGTGTGGGAGGAACAGGCGGGCTCAGTTTACCGCCGCCAGGCAGAGAAAAATCTTTGAATTTTTTTTTTTTTCTGAGCTAAGGTACATTTTACAGTTTTAAAGAAAGTGGTCTAATCAGTATTATTGGCCAAGTCAAGGACCGGAGCACAAAACGGAGGGGTGGTGGTGTAGGGAGGCAGTCTGGACAAGGAAGAGCATAGGGGTTAGGGCTAGCCAGTTTGAGCCTGGCTCCGAGTAACAGGGAAAGCCAAAACCGGTTTTGATTTGGATGGTTTAGTTTTAGTTTTAGGGATTGGGTTTTTTGGTGAGACTAAAAATGTAAGTTCTTCTGTAACTGCAGCTATTTCCTTCATTAATTGAAGCTGCTCTCTCCAGTCAGCAAGGACCTTGCGGAGGGTGGAAATTCCTGTAAAGGCTCCTGAGCGTGCCCACCTGACAGAAGGATTGTCAAGAAGAGGGTCAGGCTGGAGAGCAGGGGCATGGATATAGGGAGGGGAATTAAAGGGAGGAGGACACCAATCAGGATTGTAGTATCTGGCAGCCTCTTTTTCTAGCAAAGCCTCATTCTCTGCGGGAAGTGCTTCAGGAGAGGGGGGGTTTTGTAAAACTGGATAGAGGTGGGGGGGAAAGAATGCTGGGTTTCATTCTCATGTGAATTAGCAATAGGAGGGTCAATAAAGGAAACTTTAGTGAGTGAGGTAGAACCTGTAGGAAGGGGAACAGGGCTTTTACTTTCATCGGGTGCTGGGAGGCTTTTATTTTGACTGGGTACTGGGGGATCAAGATCAATAATCACAGAAGGGCATGGGGATGGGGACTTTGTCCTGGACGGCGGACTAGAAAGTTGCCGGAGGACCTTTTCACCCTCTGTAATAAGGTTTTTAATATCAGGGTGATTATTATAAATTTTTTAAGATATCATTAATTAAATTCCAGTAACAAAAGGCAGAAACAGGTACACGTTCAGGACCAAAAGAATGATAGTGATTGTTAAGACAGTCACCAATTCTTCTCCAACGCTTCTCATCTATAGTGCCTTCCTGGGGGAACCAGGGACAAATATTTCCAATATAATCTAAAAACTTATTTAATTCTTTCTTTTTAATCCTGGTTCCTTGTGTCTTGAGTGACTCCTTGAGTCCTTTAATAAATAAATCTTGTTTGCTAAATTCATGTCCCATGGTTTTGCTTACCTCAGCCACTGTGACACTCTCCTCCAGATGCGACTCACGGTCGGGTATCTCCGTGGCGATCTATGCGAGTCTTTGCGTTACCCCCTCAGCCGCGATGGCTCTGTGAATTTGGGTAGGCCTACCCTCTCGATCAACGGAGTTCCTAGGTCCAGAAGGCTTCTTCGTCCCACGTTCCGGGTGCCAGAATGCCCCGACCAGCAGGGCAGTGAACAGGGGCTAGGAACCCAATAAGATCTGGAATGAAGGAACACGAGACACGAGAGAACGACAGCAAGACAGGTTTCTGATCAAGCTGTAAAATTTTATTGTGAACACAGGCATTATAAGGCTTTGGGGAAGGAGAGGGAATGCAGGATGAGGGGGAGGGGGAGCAAGCTTCAAAGCGGAATGTTCCTTGCAACAAATGGAGGAAAGCAAGCTGTTTGTTGACTCACTTGTGTTGACTCACTTGATTACTGATAAATGGTTTACCTAAGGGGAAATGGTCTGCCCAGGGGGGAATTAACACTTGTCTCTAGGGATTCCATTGTCTCAAAGCTTATCATATATCAAGCAGAGAAATGGCTCCTGGCAGTCTCTTTTTCTCTCTCCTCTGAATCTCTCCACCCCTCTCAATTTCTCTCAATCTCTAATAAATAAAGAAAGAAATAATTGAGAAAGATGGGGAGGGAGAAGGCAAGAGAGGGACCTGTTCCTCTGAGATCAAGACACAAGACTGCTGTAGATGGGTCATACAGTACATTCTTGCATAATTTGGTTAGTTGGATTTGGAGATTCGATGTATTTTGATATTAAAAAACTCCCAGTACGATTTGCAGGATGATTGCAATGCTTTTTTTTTTTTTTTTTTGCCACTAAGGGTTATCACTGTGGCTCAGTGCCAACACTACAAATCTATAAATTACATAGGCTATTTTTTCATTCTATTTTATTGGATACTACAGAGAGAGCTTGGCGGGGAGATAGAGAGAGAGAGAGAAAAATTGACACCCGCAGACCTGCTTCACTGCAGAGTGTCCCCCATAAGTGGGAAGCAAGGTTGGAACCTGAGTTCTGATGCGTGGTCACGTGTACACTTAGTCTGGTGCATCATCACTGGGACTCCAGGTTGCGATGTTTTGCATGTCCACCAAATGTGTGAAAGGTGCAGATTTTCATCTAATGAGTAGCATAGCTATCCCTAGTTTTTATGTCAGCCATTTTGATAGGAGTGTAGAAGGCTTTATAAGTCTGCTTTATCAAGCTTGATACTATATTGTTGTAGGCTATTGCTTGCGTACATTTCTCATATCATTTTATGAAGTACTCTACCCAAAATTCCAACTTAACTTCCCCAAAACAAGAGTTTTTGAGAATACCATAATTATCAACCATCTTGGTATTTTATCTAGAAAGATTCCTATCTTAGGTGTCAAATTTTTGTCCTTTAATTTATGTTATTGTTATCTTAATTTTTAAAAACACATTTTATTTTATTTTAATGAGATAGAGATAGACAAAGACTAGAGCACTGCTCAGTTCTGGCTTATGGTGATATGGGGGCATTGGGCCTGGGAATTTAGAGCCTCAGGCATGAAAGTCTTTGTACATAGCATTGCTATATCTCTTCTACATATATATATATGTGTGTATGTGTGTGTGTGTGTATAAATGCACACACACACATCTGCCTCTTACCCATATTTTATTTTATTAGGGATTTTAATATTGATTCACAAAATTATGAATCAATAGTGGTACAATTCCACACTGTTACCTCAGTTAGAATGTAGTAATATATAATAAAAAATGGTGGTATATTTGGGTCAAATTTGGTAGTGGTGCTGGTTGGAATTAATTTTGTAAATTTCTAAATTACTATCAAATCAATATCTTAAAATTAAAAAATAGGAATAAAATAAATGCATTATACTTATAAGCAGGCTTGCCTTGCTCTCAAAATAGCACCTGGCAGAAAACCTCACAGAAATAGACACATTATTTTTCCCCCTTTTCTTTTGTTAGACATGAAAAAAATATGTTTTCCAAGAAAATTCCACATGAATACCAAAAATATGAACCTCATCCCAAGACCAAAGGATACATGTGGGTGATGTCCAGTGAAGTTGACCCAATTCCTGCCTTGTGAAATTCTTCCAAAGGAATTGTACTCCCTTTGGCTAAATCAATACCTTGCACTCAATACCTGGATTTTTTTTTCTTTTCCACTACAGGTTTTCATGCATATAGTTTCACTATAGCTGGTTCAAACACTATAGTTCTAAAGACAGATGATAAAGAAGAAATATGACTCCATGTCTCCTAGAAAATAAATGTTCCATAAAGAAAATATTACAAGTAGACAAAACTACATAATCAACATCTGTTAAGTCTTTAAAAAAACAAAACAAAACTGAAAAACTGCTCAATTCTGATATATTGTGATGTTAGAGATTAAACCTGGTACTTCTGTGTCTCTGGCATGGAAGTAATTTTGCTTTATAATTTTGCTATTTCCTTCACTCCATGTTATAAGTATTTATTTATTTATTTATTTACTAGAGCACTGCTCAGCTCTGGCTTATGGCAGTACAGAAGATTAAACCTGGGAATTTGGAGACTCAAACATGAGAGTCTCTTTGCATAACCATTATGTTATCTGCCCCTATTTAAGTAATATTTAATATCTTAAGTCTTCCACATTTTTGCAATATATATATATATTTTTTTCTAGGTCTAAGCCACATTTGTCTTAAGCTTTTTTAGATATTATTAGAGTTATCACATTGTATTATAAACTTCCGCATAGAAACTGCTGCTTAAACAGTAAATTATTTAAGAAAAATCAATAAACTCTTCAAATCTGTTTTTTAACTTAAGATAAACATATTTACAAAGTAGAATTAAAGTTAGTAATATTAATATGGTTCTTGAAAGAAATCTTCCTGTGCCATATGGCTTCTTTAGAGAATAAACCAATAATCAAAGGATCATGACACAGATTGATGAGAAATTACAATAGGTCGGTAACTCCTATACATGTAAGACAGACACAGAAATTGTGAATAACCCCCAATGTGGTACTGCCTATAATCTCAAGTATCTTCCTGATATAAAGCAGTTTGGGGAGAAGGAAGGGAGGATCAAAAGCAGGCCAAAGCATTACAAAATAGAGTACATAGACTGCAGTTTCTCTGTAAACTTAAAATGTGTGTTTTCCATTGAATAAGGATAATTGTTTGGTTTTAGTATTTTATTAGTTATTTAATAGTGACTTACAAAATTATCAGTTAACAGGGGTATAATTCTTTACATTTCTCACCACTAGATCTGTGTCCCTATTTCCTCCACTAGAAACTGGATTAGTTCTCCTAAGATTGCAGATATTAAGATCAAAGATATGGGCTGACTATTATTTCTATAACTGTTGATCAATATTTATATATACTTGCCTCCCCTTTTTTTTATTACATACTACTGAGATTTTTTTGAGATTTTTCTTACTTACTAATAGTGACTATACTAAGCATATAGTGTCACTTAAAAATTGTAAACTTTTTTGAAGACAAATAATCTCTATGTTAGTTTTCATATCCTTGGGGGCATAGTGATGGTATACTCTGTTGAACACACATTATAATTTGAAAACACCCAGGTTGAAGCACTGATCCCTATCTGAAGGGTGATGGGGGGGGGATGCTTTACAAGTGCTGAGGCAGGGCTGCAGATGTCTTTCTTCTTCCATGTCTATTTTCCCCTTCAGTCTCACTTTCTCTTTGTTTCTGTCCAATAAATGAATAAATAAGACATTAAAAATGTTTTCATGTAATTTAATATCTGCCAGAATGTCTTTATGAAAAAATAGTAAATAAATTTATATCTAATATCCCTAGTAGCTCCTGTCTGCTATGTGAAATTGTGCAGTAGAAAGGTTTAAGTATAAGTTACTTTCTTCACACTGAGAGGAATCTTTTTAGTAAAATATTTATCACTTGCTTGATGGATTACTTGTCTTTTCTAAAATTGTTTTGTCCTTAATACATTTTTCAAGGGTCCTTATCCATGAAAGTCTATCCATGCAGACTGAAGCAGTTTATAGAACGCTGAGCTATTTCTTTCTCTTTTCTTTTAGATAAAACTTTGGCAGTAAAATGATTCTCAAGGGGAAAAATCCTTCTTTCAGAGTAATCATCATAATCTGGGCAGGTTCTCTTTGCTAAAAAAGTCCTTAGTAAAGGATTTAAAACATGATTATATGGTTTCATTGTACATGCATTATTTGAATCTTTGAAACTGAGTTCTCAAATAGTTCAAAATAAATAGTTTAGGTAGAAACATAGTTGTTTCTATATGTGATTATGATTTAATATTATTGTGACTTTAAAATATATTTTCAAATTTGTTGATATTCTTGTAATAAAAGATAACCTTATAAATTTATAAGGTTATAAACCTTATAAACCTCATTCTCATAAATCTGGATAGACCTCTGTGACTTCATCAATGAACAGACTATGATAATGTTGACATAGCTTGCTTACTAAGGAGCATGTAACTTATGCTAATTTCCTGGCACTCTTGGCCCTGAATACATATGATGTATTCATATGATGACCACTTATCATGAAACTATCACATGATGACCACTTATCATGAAACTGTCACATGGAAAGGCGATGCAGAGACCTTGTAGGGATGCTCAACAAACTCCAGCTCTTCCACTATCTAACTGTTAATGTCACCTCAGGTTTTGGGACCAGGAATGTCAGAAGAGGAAGGAGGGAGGTTAGTTTTAAAGAAAAGAGGTTAGTTTTATCTGATTATAGTAGCCTTTGAAAGGACTGCAAGTTTGAACTGTGAGATGAACCCAGCCAGTGCCAAAATAGAGGGAGAAAATAAATTACTGCCAATATTTTAATAATACTCCAGAGTAGTTTATTATACAGTAACGGAAAGCTGAAGCAGCAATACATCCTGTAGAAAATTCAGTTTCTCTTGCTATTAATCTAAGGTTCTAATAACGAAGTTAGAGATCAATTAAAATTATGATACAGTACTGCTGCATTAAACATGCCATTTTGTCTGTTATGGAAGCAGTTGATTTGTCAGGAAAGAATATCAGTTTTACTAAGTAGAAGTTCAATAGTGTATCTGATTGACTCCCCTTACTAATTTGCGGTAGATATGCTTAACATTTTGTGAATATATCTGTACTTTACCTCTTCTAAGGATTCATTTACTCACTAATTAACTCATGTATTGTTGAACTCTGCCCTGTCAGCTATGCACTCTAGAATCAAGCAAGCAGTACTCTGAAAAATTGCTCTTGAAGGTATTTTGGGAGATGAGAACTATGGTGTTAATACAGCACATGTTCAGAATAATTAATTAACTTTATAGTGATGAAAAAGAGAAGTTCAAATAAAAACATTTATTTCATAATCAAGTCACATATACTGAAAATAACACAAATTCCAGGATTTTGCACAGCTGCAAAGAAAAAGACATGCTTATGTGTTAAATATCTGAGAATAAATCGACGGGTTGGGTGGTGGCAGTCATATGATGGCAAATGTGACTATGTGCAAGGATCTGTGTCCAAGACCCCAGTCCTCACCTACAAGGAGGAAGTTTCACAAGTTTATCATCAGCAGAGCTGATGACCAGTCCCTCTCCCTCTCCCTCCCTGTCTCTCTCTCTCCCTCTCTGTATCAAATAAAAATAAATGAATTTAATAAAAGCAAATGTTTAAAAACAATAAACTGGTTCCACATGTTGTCAATCATCAGAAGAACTGATAAATTATGATGTATACAACAGAATATTTTATTTTCTCAGTAATAAATCCAGTCCAGGTGGATAAAGTCTAAAATCTTATGAGATTTAGAACTGGATGTATGTCTATTTTTTTTTTTACATTTGTATGTTTTGATGGCTATGCTCATATAAAATGTGCTTAAATTGTTAATAAAATTAGGCATTATTTGAGAATATTGGTTACTTTTATCAATGGATGAATAGTTATGAGAGTGAGAAGGAAAGTATTTAGTTGTGAACATGTGGGTACATGCATCCTTTTGAATCTGTGCTCCCATGCCCTTTGAATGTTGGAATATAGATAACTAAAACAAACATCCTCGCAAAACCTGAATAACCAGATTTATCTTGTACAATAGGAAAACTAAGAAGGTTCTGAGGCATCTTGAAGAGAATAAAAGAACTAGCTGACTTCTCTTCCTCTTCTTAAGAGTATCCTCTAGATTTGTCTCCAATCTTATGATTTCATTTACCTTATATTTCTTTTATGAAGATTCAAACTAAATTAAGTCACACTGAAGAATAATGGGCAAGTGATTTTTAAAAAATGTTATTTATAAAATGGAAATGTTGACAAGACTATAGGATAAGAGAGGTACATTTCCACACATTGCCCACCCCCAGAGCTCCATATCTAGTCCTCTCCCTTGATAGCTTCCTTATTCTTTGATCCTCTGGGAGTATGGACCCAGGATCATTGTAGAGTGCAGAAGGTGGAAAGTTTGGCTTCTATAATTGCTTCCGCACTGAACATGGGTGTTAGCAGGTCAATCCATACCCCCATCCTGTTTCTCTCTTTCCCTAGTGGAGCAGAGCTTTGAGGAAGTGGGGCTCCAGGACACATTGGTGGGATCATCTGTCCAGGGTAGTCTGGTTGGCATCATGGTAGCATCTGGAACCTGGTGGCTAAAAAGAGTTAAGATATAAAGCAGAACAAATTGTTGACTAATCTTGAGTCTAAAGGCAAGAATATTGCAGATGAAGATTTGAGGTCTTCATTTTGGAAAAAGCTAGTAGGTCTATTTTAGGTATATCCCTAAGGGCCCATGACTTTACTAGTTTTTGCCTACGCCAGCCATCTAATATGCAGGTGGACCCAGGTTATTGTCTAGGGAGATGGTGTCATAATTAGAACAAGGACTATAAAGGTGGATCAAGACAAGGGATTTTTAAAGAGATACATTCCACAGTATAGATTATCCTTCGTGAAAAGACAATTTTGGTAGTATTCTTTAGTGCTGCATCATTTCGCAAGATAAGAGTATTTGTTAATGAGATGTTAATGCTGTGGTTAACAGCATTTGGGAAAATGGAGAGTAGGCTCAAGTAGTTGAATTACAGCCTTGCCCTGAACTCATTGTCTATAATCTATACCTTTGGCCACATAGGAATTTCATCACATTAAAAGGATCCCCAGTACTATGATAATTTTCCTGTACAACCTCTTTTTTGAATCAGAAATAAAAGGCAAAGAAAAAAAAAGAGAAATTGAAAACATCATAAGACAAGTTAAATTGTACAAGACCAAAGATCCATACAAAACAAGCAAGAAATTACTGTTTGTTAGAGCAGAAAACAGGACCTGATAGGAGACATGGTGTTGACATTCTTTCCTCAGTCTAATCATCTGACCAATCTCTCTTTTTTATTTTATTTTATTTTATTTTTATTATTATTATTTTTAAATTTATTTCTTTATTAGGGAATTAATGTTTTACATTCAACAGTAAATACAATAGTTTGCACATGCATAACATTCCCCAGTTTCCCATTTAACAATACAACCCCCACTATGTCATTTATCATCCTTCATGGACCTGTATTCTCCCCACCCACCCACCTCAGAGTCTTTTACTTTGGTGCGATATGCCAATTCCATTTCAGGTTCTACTTGTGTTTTCTTTTCTGATCTTGTTTTTCAACTTCTGCCTGAGAGTGAGATCATCCATATTCATCCTTCTGTTTCTGATTTATTTCACTCAACATGATTTTTTCTTTTTTAATTAATTAATTTTATTGCCAACAGGGTTATCATTGGACATCAGTGCTGACAGTACAAATCACTGCTCCTGGTGATCATTTTTTTTCTTTCCTTTGTATTTTTATTTGACAGGACAGAGAGAAGTTGATAAAGAAGGGGAAATAGAGCAGGAAAGAGAAAGACACCTGAAGATCTGCTTCACTGCTTGTGAAACTTCCCCCCAAAGGTAGGGAGCCAGGGTTCAAATCCAGGTCCTTGAGCTTTATGATTTGTGCACTTAACCATGTGTGCCACTTACTGGCCCCTCATTTTTTCTTTCTTTCCTTCTTTCTTTCTTTCTTTCTTTCTTTCTTTCTTTCTTTCTTTCTTTCTTTCTTTTTTAATTATTAGCTATGCAATAGTGGTTTACAAGATCATGAATTTATAGGTGAATTAATCTGAGAATTCTCAAGTTCTTTAGCTTATAACTTAAGAAGGCTTCTGAGTGTAAAGCAGAATGAATGGGGGGGGGGAGTACTAACACCAAGTATTGACATCATAGATCTTCAGAATAACAAAGGAAAAATTGAGAAAACTTCAAGAAAACACAAATGTGCAATATGGAACAATAAAATGAAAAATAGCATACCATAAAATGTTGTAGTTCCTTTGTTAGAAGCTATAGTTTAGTGGGGGCCTTCAGAATTCTAAGGGGAAGTGTTTTAAAGCTTAATATTCTGTATCTCATGTAGCTACTAATCAAGTATAAGGATTTAGATTTCACAAATTAACAAAGTAAAACTCTTCATGTTTTTGTCATATATTTTCCCATGCTATTTTATCTGAAAATAAAGAAGAGAACTAAGGATCAGGAATTCCTGGCTTCTAGGCAAAGAGAATCTAACACCTGATAAAGCACAGTGTATTTGTTGGATGATGGTACAGGGAAACCTCAGGAGATTAGCCCTGCAACAGGCCTGAGGAGAGAAAGTCTTGACTGGAGCAGAGAGATCAAAGGCTTCAGGAGGAAAGGGTGAAATGAAACCGCATACCAAATGTGTTTTACCATATTGCAGGGAGCTTCATACTCCAGGCAGTTTCATGATAAATGTGTGATAGACGTGTGGCCAATAAAACAAGTGAAAATCATACAGGAATAATGGCTTATGTGAGAAGTATGCAACAACTGTATCATAACCTCAAATTGGTAAGTACTTATAGAATCAAAAATAAAAGAAAACAGACACTGGATATTTATATAATTGACAATTGTACATTCTTCTAATGCATGGTGTAGGATGTATAAGAAAATTAAATTCACTAGTATGTTGTACAGGAAAAGTTCAGGAAAGATGACATCTAAAACACTATCAGCTTACTGGTAGTGTTGTAGGACTGTCTTAAAGAGTGTGGCAGTGGGGGCCAGGTGGTGGCACACCTGGATGAGCATGCATTTTACAGTGCTCAAGGACTCAGGTATGAGCCCCCGGTCCCCATCCACAAGGGAAAAGCTTTGCGAGTGGTGAAGCAGAGCTGCAGGTGTTTCTCTCTTTCTCTCTTCCTGTCACCCCCTTCCCTCTTAATTTCTGGCTGTATATATCAAATAAATAAAGATAAAAATTAAACTTTACAAAAAAAGAGTGTAAGAGTGAAAACCTAGTTAAGGTGAACTAGGATATGGTAAAAAAAAAAAAAAAGGTAACTAGAAAAGTTCCTTTTAATTGTTTTTTTCTAGTAGAATATATTGTTAATCATTCCAATTCTTTGGTCTAATACTTATAAAGAAGGATATCACCCCATTTTTGACAACAACTGACTAACAAAGGATTCAAGACTTGAGATTTATTTATTTATTTATTTTTTTTAAGGTAACTGAGCTTTACACTGTATGTTTTTGAAATCTTGATGTGCCCATAAGAATCTTACTTTGTTTTAGTGAGATTTAAGTTAACCTTAAGTTTTACTGCACTTACTTGTCTGATGATTCTAGTAAAAGTTGTCATAAGGACAATAATTATTCAATGGTATACAGTGTACTTCTTTGAAAGATTAGCATGGGCTGACAATAATGCTTATGCTGTCAGAAGAGTTTAAGAGATACATTTTGCTTTATTTTATGTAGTTCAAGGACTCAGGTTACACAGATTTCTGTGCTAAATATGAATATATTTGGGCCCTGGGTCAGGTTGATGAAATAAATAGTTAATTGCATCTATATATTTTTTTCAAGTTTCAGAGATACTCTCTGCCCTAATCCAGCTTTCTAGCCCTATTCTCAACCCTGTCACCATCTTCCCAGACAATATTTTTAGTCACTTGCTTCTTAGCTAGCAGGCTTAGGCAAAAATATCTAAAAGACATGGTTCTCTTAGAACATTACCTAAAATAGACTTCCTAGCTTCTTTCCATACCTAAAGCCCTAATCTAATCTGTTCTATTCCTACTTTTTGTTTCCTGTTAATTAAAAATTTTGTCTTGATTTATATCTTACCACCTTTTGGCAATCAAGTTGCAGATGCTACTATGATTTCATCATGACCTCTCTGAGAAGAAGACCTCACTAATGTGTCCTGGAACCTCCCTCCCTTGAGTCCTATAACCCACTAGGGAAAGATAGAAACAGACTGGAGGTATGGATTCACCTGCCAACATCCTTGTCCAGCAGAGAAGCAATTATAGAAGCCAGACCTCCCTCCTTCTGTACCCCATAAGGAATTTTGGTCCATACTCCCAAAGGGGGAAAAATGTTAGGGGAAGATGACTAGAGGGCTCCGAACTCCAATCCCATAAGAATTCTGAGGGGGGGGGGAATACAAGACATTTTGAAATATTAATATGTATAGGTGATACTTAGAAAGGAAAAGAAGGAAGGACCATAGGTAAAAATAGGCAAATACACACACACACACACACACACACACACATATATATATATGGAGAGAGAGAGAGAGAGAGAAAGAGATGCAGACAGACAGACAGTGATAGAAATAATGGCCAACCAATATCTATGACCTTGGGAAACCTACGACAGTTTCCAATGGAAGGAGTGGGGATACATAACTCTGGTGATGGGAACACTGTGAAATTATACCCCAATTATTTCATAATTTTCTAAGTCAATATTAAATAATAAAAATTAAAATATGAAAAATATAACAAAAATAATTGTACTTTGATCAACTGAGAGATATAATTATAGTGTGGTAACTAGAAACACTAGATTGTCCGGAAATTGTGAGGAGTCTCACAAAGCATTAAGCCAGCTTCCCCTGCTCCACTCTGCATTCTTGATACTATGGCCTATCTACATAATCATTGTTTTGCCTGAAAGATCCCCACCCATTCCATTCCTTTGATCTATCTTCTTTCTACCCTCAAGACCCTCTCTGCCTGCAGGGTAATATTAATCTTACCAGTTAAAACCCTCACAATAGTTGCTAAGGAAGTTTCTACCTTCCTAGCCCCTTTTGCCTTTCTCCACCCCATTCTTAGCCATTTCCATTTTCGACTTGCCACTTCTGGTTCTGCCTTTTAAAAGCCTTGGCTCTCTGATCAATAAAGGTATTGCATTGCCCCACCACAAACTTGGTTCATGAGTCATCTTTCTCCCCCACATTGCTGAGTGAGTAGCAGCCCAGGATGGCTCCTGGTGAGTTCTCTCCAAACCAGAGAGTATGTGCCCGGGAAGACACCCCCCCCATGCTAGCCCGACACTGGATTATTAGAATCTTAGTGACTTTTTCTATTTTCCACAATAAAAATATAAATATCATCAATCGTGTGTGGAGGAAACAAATTTTCTTCATTTTAGGGCATGCTGAGGCTAATAATAGTAAAATACCTGTCTAGACCCATGCATCTTACTAGAAGAATAGGACAGAGAGAAATTGAGAGGGCAGGAGAGATAGAGAGAGCGAAAAATAGACACCTGCAATCTTGCTTTACCACATGTGAATGAGCCCTTGCAGGTGAGCTGCCAGGAGCTTGAACCAGGATGCTTGAGTGGGTTTTTGCTCTTTGTACTGCATGTGCTTAAGCAGGTGTACCATCATCCAACTCCCTGGGCTATCTCCTCTATGCATAAATATACTCTAATGTTCTGTAATCTATGACCTATTTTATTTATTTTAATTTGATTTTATTTTTATGTAAAGGAAGATAGAACAAGAGAGAGATAAATTGATATAGAGCGACTCTGAACTATTTAAAACCAAGCTGCAGGAGTAGTGGTTCTATCTGGAAGATGATTTCTGCTTCCACAGAGCTATCAAGACAAGTATTCCTTAAGAACCAACAGTGTCATGTTCATGAATTTGACACTTTCCTAGTCTAGTTTCTGAAACTGGAAAACTGCTCTTCATTTAATGAGTCCTTCTACATTTTCATCTGAATAATTATGTCTCCTTTTAAATCTGTGTTGTTACTGCATTATCTCCTTGTTCCTCTTCTCTCGTTTCCAGGAGATTCCCAGACTATCAGGTCATTTTACTTGTTTGAGCCTTTTCTTTGACTATAGATTACAAGGATATGACAAAGCAACTAGTTATCTCTAGCATATATTTGTGAGGATAAACAGAGATGAAACACTAGTTAAAAAAGAGACAGTGAAATGGCCTGGCAATTACAGACATTTGTAATTAGAACCACTCTTCCTTGTCTCAGAGAAGAGAAGCCAAGCTTAAGGAAGTTCTACTGATGTACTTGAGCCTCAAGCTCTCCCCTGTACCACTGAGATTTCTTTGCGAAGTCATTTATGTTCAAGTCCATATCCCTTAATAATGTGACCTTGGACTTTTGCCTTTAGTTTGATTAACTTCAATTTCTGACTGTGAAAAACAGATGGAAGTTTATTTTGAACTTGGACCTAAGGGATATCATAATGGTTATGCAAAATTATTTTCTTGCCTGAGGCTCTGAAGTTCTATGTTCAGTCATTAACTCCACCCTAAGCCAGAGCTGAGCAGTGTTATGGTTTAGATAAACAAACAAACAAATAAATAAGTAAGTAAATAATTTGAATAAATAAATTCCCAAAAAAGTCTTAAGTAATTATTCAAACCATATGAGGGAAGACATTGCTTTTTACTGTTAAGGAAGAATTAGGAAATGCTTAACAGTTACCCTAAAATATTTAGAAAAATATTTCCTTGGATTTTTCTGCCTATACCTGTACTTTAATTTTTTTCTGACATGCAGCATAAATCCATGGAATCATTTACTCAATTATGTTTTAGCAGCTAAATGAAGACATTATTTGGAAAATCAATAGACTGAAGTATAGAAGAAAGGAGACAATCACTTCAATATGGTGATAAGTGGAGAGGGGAGAAAATTGATCTCAAACAGTGGCTGGTACCATGGTGGTTGATTCAACATTTGAGGAAAACCTTTCTTTGTATCTTAAATCAAATGCTGTAATCTGGAGATAATTTGTGCTAAAGGCTTGCATTCTTTTTCATAAATCACTCTAATATATTCTTCTTATTTATTTACTTATGGACACCAGTGTTAACTCTAGGAGTTTACAGCTGCAGAAACAATTTTTTTTTTAAGATAAAGATGGAGAAGAGAGAGAGAGAGAGAGAGAGAGAGAGAGAGAGAGAGAGAGAACACGAAGGTATTGAGGTATTGCTCTCCATTCTTTGTGAATGGTAAAGTACACCATCTCTCAATTCTCTGTTTTTGTCTAACCCTTCAGATTAACTTGGGTGCAAAGTATAAAGCCTATTCAAAGCACATTTAAAACATTCTTAGTATTTATAATTAAAATATAATCAAATTATTTTATTTTCCTGATCAAAAATATTAAAGCTTTGAAATACAACTCTATCAGTCAGCTGTTCTCTTATATTTGAGGAAATAATATTACTAAATTTTAACACGTCTTGTTCAAAATAAAACAAATTGTTCGGTATATAATTGAGGGCTTCATGCAATCAGACCTTCGACTCATGGACCAGTATAGCATACATTTTAATGAATATAAATTAAATTAGTGGAGTTTTATATAATACTCTCAAAAACTATAGATGATCCTGCCTATATCAGTGATTTTTGAGTAACTGCACCAAATTCCATTGATGAATTAATTAATATTTATTGAAATGTACTTAACTTCTATGGTTAAGTTCTAAAAACCTGTCCCCTTACAATGAATTTTGTAGAATAAATATTTCTCCTCAAATATTTTTCATTTGTGGGATCCTTTCACTGCATATATAACATGCATGCACAGTTATTATACCTGTTTTGCAGACTAGAATTTAATGATGCTTCAGTAACTACTGATGAATTTAACTCAAATTTAGGAACTCAGACCTAAGGGCCAGCATGTGCCATCCTGCCACTCTGTGACCACTGGTGATCTGGTATCTTATGAGTGTATATAACATTTGAATATGCTATTTACTTTTTATCTTAATAATCAAAATAAGTTCAAGGAATGACTAGGCTAATAATTGAAACTACGTTGATAGTATTGTCTTTATGTAGCTTTCCATGTGACTGTGGGAAGACATTATAATAAACTGATGGGGAGCCTTGGTTTTTCTATCAGAAGTAATCAAGCAAATTCTCTTGAATATTCTTCTTAATATAAGTCACTTAAGGTTAAATTTATTTAGAGCACACTTTTGAACTCAGTGCAAGGTAAGATCATTCAATAAATGTTGGCTGACAAGAAACTAAGGATAATAACTAAGTTCTATGAGATTAATTTTGCTGTAAAATTAGAAGTCATGCTCTATTCGTTTTTCATCAAATCAAACACTTTCTGGAATATATTTTGACTCTTCTGCATTATTTTCTGCACACACCCCAGCCCCTCCTTGTTCTAAAATTCTAACTAAAGCTATTACTATATTTTAGTCTTACATGTAAATATATATCTCTTTAAAATTAATAGAGTGACCCCAAACCTTCTGTTTTCCAGAATGCATTAAAGACCGTAAAAAAATGTCACTATAGTTAAGAAGCTTAAACTGAAAGACAAGTGTGAAGTTAGCATTGGTAAACAAAGTCCTAATATAGAAGTATGTTTATCTTGTCACAGGAGGAAAATGTGAGATATGGATATATGTAAATGATACATGGAAAATATTTTTTTTCACTTTTTTACTATTTTATTTATTTATGAGAAAGATGGGAGGAGAGCGAAAGAACCAGACATCACTCTGGCACATGTGCTGCAGGGGATCAAACTCAGGACCTCATGCTTCAGAGTCCAAAGGTTTATCACTGCACCACCTGCCAGAGCACACTCATTTTCACTTTAATGCTCATTACAAGTGCACTTCCAGGGCCAGACTGGTGGGTCCTTGTAGAGTGTACACATTGCCACATATAAAGAATTGGCTTCAAGTCCCGCTCCCCACCTACAGGGGAGAAGCTTCACTAATTTTGAAACAGTGCTACAGTTGTCTCTCTCTCTTTCTTTTGTTTTTCCTCTCTGTTTCTCCCTTCCTTCCCAAATTCTTTGTCTCTGAAAACAAACAAAAAAGATAATAGGAAGATTAGTAATGGAGGCACCAAGCCCCCCACCCCCAGCAATAACTCTGGTAGTGATTTAGACTGACTTTTCTCCTCCTCCTCCTCCTCTCCCAGCTCCTCCTCCTCCTCCTCATCTTAGTCCTCATCTTCCTTCTTCTGAGCATACTGCTCAGCTCTGGCTGTTGATGGTGCACAGGATTGAACTTGGGAATTTGGAGCCTCAGGTACAGGAGCCTCTTCGCACAATCATTATTCTATCTACCCTCCAAGCTGGTAGCAACTAAAAAAACTAAAGTTACATTTAAAAATAAAGTGTATTATTTTTGACAATTTATTTTCTGTACAAATCCTTCCCCTATCTATTTGGTTTTGATGAGTGCAGTCTAGGTCTAGATGGAGGCTCTGGGAGAAGGAATTCTGGTTTGTTTAATGAAAAGGGCTCATATCCCATTTACAAGAAAACTATTATGGGATGGACTATAGTATGCCCTATGCAAGTGAGGTAAACTGGAATGCTGGGACAAATAACAGAAGGGATGTCCTGCTTAAATAAGTGTGGCAACGGCCTATAAAAGTAATTGTCTAGCTTTCTAGTCCTATTCCCAACTTTGACACCATCTTCCCAGACAGTACTTTTAACTCACCTGCATGTTAGCTGTTGGGGTCAGACAAAATTAGGAATGTCATAGCCCCCCTGGAATATGCCTAAAATAGACTTCCTAGCTTCTTCCAACATGAAGACCCCAAAACTCACCTGCTATATTCTTACCTTTAGGTTCCTGATTATTAAACAATTTCTTCTGCTTTATTACTTAATGCTTTTCAGCCACCAAGTTGCAGATGCTATCATGATGCCATCCTGATTTCCTTTTACAGACAACCTCACCTGTGTGTCCTTTCCAGAGCCCTACCCCACTAGGGAAATACAGAAACAAGTTGGGGGTTTGGGTGACCTATCAACGCCCATGTGGAGCAGAGCGGAGAAGCAATTACAGAAGCCAAACCACCCACTTTCTGCATCGCATAAAGATCTTTGGTCCATAATCCCATGGGAATAAAGAATAGAGAAGCTTCCAATGGAGGAGATGGGATGTAAAACTCTGGTGATGGGAATTGTACCCTTCTTATCCCACAGTCTTGTCAGTTATTCTTAAATGACCAAAAAAAAAAAAAAAAAAAAAAAAAAAAAACTTGTCCTTGGGAAATTGAGGTAATTTTCTATGGTTTCCTAACCATCTACCCACCTTTCCTACTTTCTATTCTGTGAATGAAGTTTGTCTTGCCTGACTCACAGGGTTAAACTGATTCTTCATTGTGTCTTTTTCAATTTCCTTGAGTAGTGACTCATAATTTTCAGTATACAAGTCTTTCACTTCTTTGGTTAGGTCTACTCCTAGATATTTTATTGTTTTAATTGCTATAGTAAAAGGAATTGATTTCTGGGTTTCAATTTCTTCTAGCTTGGTGTTTGCATAGAGGAATGTCACTGACTTTTGAATGTTAATTTTGTAGCCTGACACCTTACTGTATTGCCTGATGATTTCCAAAAGCATTTTGCTGGATTCCTTAGTTTTTTCTGTGTATACTATCATGTGATCTGCAAATAGGGAGAGTTTGACTTTTTCTCTTCCAATCTGTATCCTTTTAATTCCTTGTTCCTGCCTGATTGCTATGGCAAGAACTTCCAACACTATGTTGAATAGTAATGGTGATAGTGGGCAGCCCTGTCTAGTACCTGATCTGAGTGGTATATATACACAATGGAATACTACTCAGCTGTTAAAAATGGTGACTTCACCATTTTCAGCCGATCTTGGATGGACCTTGAAAAAAATCATGTTGAGTGAAATAAGTCAGAAACAGAAGGATGAATATGGGATGGTCTCACTCTCAGGCAGAAGTTGAAAAACAAGATCAGAAAAGAAAACACAAGTAGAACCTGAAATGGAATTGGCATAGCTCACCAAAGTAAAAGACTCTGGGTTGGATGGGTAGGGAGAATACAGGTCCAAGAAGGAGTCAGAGGACCTAGTGGGGGTTGTATTGTTATATGGGAATCTGAGGAATGTTATGCATGTGCAAACTATTGTACTTACTGTTGAATGTAAAACATTAATTCCCCAATAAAAAAAATAGTACTTAAAAAAAAACTGATTCTTCATTGCAGCTACTACCATGGATGGCATAGTGATGGTAAATGCATGGGGGCTTCTCCAAAAGCTGTCACATTGCACAGGATCTGGGAACCTAATTTCCTTGCAACAGTATAACTATACTGGATATTAGATGGTGGATATAATGGTGTGTGTGTGTGTGTGTGTGTGTGTGTGTGTGTGTGTGTAAAAGAGAGGGAAAGAGATAGAGTGAGAGAAAGAGAGATTGTAAGCCTATGTTAAATCTATTTTTAAAATAGATAAGTAAAATAAAATTCTTCCCCTTTTCTAAATTTAAGCATGCTTGATGGCTTCCTTCAAGCTCATTGGATTTTTTCAACTTTTCTCTTTTTAATACTAAACTTAAGAAGTATATAATATCATCTTACAATATATTCATTTCTTTCACACTATTAGTTATATCTAATGAGATTTTTTTCTCAACAAGCATGCACTCAATTCTTAAGGAAGTTTAATCTAATTTCAACTATAATGTAGTATATGACTAATTATTGCTAAAGAATACTTGGGTTCATTGATAAGATATATATATATATATATATATATATAGTCTGCTATTCTCCTACAAAAGTACACTGGAGTCTGTACAATCATTACTTGTTGAGAGGGAAGTCTTTTGGAGTAGACTTGTTCAAAGACTTCTTAATATGTACACAATTTTTATTGTTTTCAACTTTTCCACAAATTTTGCGTCTTTTTGTTGAAAGAAATGAAATTGGTCTAGAATTATTTGTTCTTTTTGTTCGATTCTTGTGTTTTAATGCCCTAAAACTCTATGACATTTTAGCATACTGGAAAGACTATTTAATGGCTTGTTAGGGCCTTTTTTTTTTACTGACTTACCCCTAACTTTGCAAAAAAGTTGTGTTGAGAGTCAATGCCAGGGATCATGGCCAAACCCATTGAAAGTCTAAAGGACATGGCATTTAATTCTTCTGATTTAAATATGACACAGAACCTGGTTCCTTCTTTATCTTTCAACATTTAGATTTGACCTTGCAACAAAAATGACAGCTATTCAACTCAAAAAATTCACTTCCAGCTTGTGTAAAAGTAAGAAGTGAAGTACTACAGAGACCTGGGATTTTTGCTGCTTTGTTTTAAGAACTCTATAGATGAGCAGAAATCCATTCTTTTGATGGATTTTCCTACAGTAATGTCCACTACCCCCCGCCTTTTGCTCAGCACTGTTTGCTAGTGTTAGTTTTAAATCTAACCCTTACATTGTTTTTTTCTCCATTTTAGAATATATTTTCCACTTTACTAATTTTCTAATTTAATTGTAAAATGGAGATTTGTGATTATAAAATGTCACCCCCACCCCACCCTACAGTGTCCATTCTAGTCAAACCATCATTTTAAGACCTTCAAGCAATGTTACTAGTTTGCATGTCTTTTTAACCCTAAAGCCTTCTTCTATTCTTTACTAATGGATTTTAGAATGATGTAAGACAAACATGTTTGGAAATCAAACATTGTCCAATTTATTTTCCCATACATTAGTATCATCTATGCTGAGCAAACAAAACTTGTCACCACGTAAGTTTTATTTTCTTTAAGTAACTAAAGTAAATTAATTTAATTATAAAAGAAAATGTATAATACAGTCATAGTCTGTGCCTTGTACAATTGCTTTTGACTTCTCTTGGGTCTTCCAAACCAAACAAAATTACAACAAAGAAAAAGTACTTACTGGGCCAGGTGGTGGCACACTTGGTTAAGTGCACATGTCACAGTGTGCAAGGACCTGAGTTTAAACCCCCACTCCTCACCTGTGGTGTGGGGGGGGGGGCGTGATACACAAGCTATGAAGCAGGTCTGCAGGTATCTATCTATCTATCTATCTATCTATCTATCTATCTATCTATCTATCGTCTATCTCCCGTCTTTCTCAATTTCTGTCTGTCTTGTCAAAGAAAAGTAAGGAAAAAAAAAGGAAAAATGGCTGCCAGGAGTGGCGGATTCATAGTGCAGGCACAGAGACCCAGTGATAACCCTGGTTGGGGTGGGGAACACTTACTTTGAAAATAAATAATGTTTATATAAGCTTTATGGATAATGAAGGCTTTTATCCACTAACACCCTATATATATATTATATCATATTTGTGGTTGAGGTTATTTATCTCATTTATATCTTCAAACATGTGGTTCTAAGAGTCCTTTCTGTTTTAAATTCTTCCTCATTTAACTAATGTTTGCTTATTTAAGGGATTAGAAAACTATGGTCTAGGAGTCTGATATCACCAACTACTTCCTTTTTGTTTGTGTGTATTTTATTAAAAAATTTTTTTTTCACTAGGGTTACTGGCTGGGGCTGATGCCTAAATAAAGCCATCACCATCTCCTGGTGAACATTATTTTTCTTTTTACTTATTTTGATAGAGAGTGAGAGAAAAAGAGATACAGAAGGAGAGAGAGAAAGACAACAATAGATACCTGCAGAACTGTGCCACTGTTGTTCATGATGCTTCCTCTCATCATGTGGTCATGTGGGATGCATTGGATCGACCTTCCTGTGGTGCATCCCGTGAGTACCCATTCATTGGGGAAATTGACAATCCTTCCTAGCCTACTGAATCCACATGGATCCCAGTCACTTTCAAAGCCAGCAACAAGCAGCTCCTGACAGCTTTCAAGCTGTTGGTCCTGCTCTTCGAGTCCTCCAACTTAATGTTGAGGGCCTGTCCTTTGCCAAACGTGTTCTTATTGGTCAGTTGGAGATACAGCATCAGACAGATGTTATTTGCCTATAGGAAACACATATAGCAGTCGATGAAGCTGCTAGATTCACCATCAGTGGATTCGATTTAATATGCTAAATCTCCATCCTAAACACGGCCGAGCCATCTACACTAAATCGTATCTTGCGGATGTTTGCCATACGGCCTCTTTGACCTTCTACGACTCCATTACTATTGGAACTATTCAGCTCGTCAACGTATATAAGCCTCCCAGTGCCTCATGGGATAATGAGGTCCTGCCTAGCCCGAATCACCCAGCCGTTTACGTTGGAGACTTTTAATAGTCATCACCAAGACTGGAGATATTCCTCCACTCGTGCTGACGGCTCTATCTTAGCCGACTGGGCTTCAGCGAATGACCTCTCCCTATTATATGATCCCAAACAGCCAGGCTCTTTTCACAGTGCTAGGTGGAATAAAGACTCGTCACCCGACCTGTGCTGGATTAGCACAGTCAATGGCCAAGCCTTTCCCGCTACAATACAAGTTCTCAAGATCTTCCCGCACAGTCATCACCGCCCAGCTATCATCCACATTGGTCTCCAGCTCCCACTGATTCTGTGCTCGGAGAAACTAAGATTGAACTTTCGGAAAGCAAACTGGCGTCTGTTCAGTGATCTTACCAACAAATCTATTCCTGCAATTCCAATTAACTCTATCCCCTCTGAAGACTCCTACAGGCACTTCCGCCAAGCCATCTTCAAAGTAGCTTCCCAAGCTATTCCTCGTGGGAGACATGCAAACTATATGCCTTGTCTTGATCCTGAATGCGAGCAACTACTAAAGCAGTATGATGAGTCAGGCGACCCAGATGTGGCTGACCATCTCATTGCCTCCCTGGATACAGCACGCCAAGCCTGCTGGTAACAACTCACGGAAAGTCTGAACTTCACCCACTCAAGTAGGAAGGCCTGGAAGCTTCTTCATAGTCTGGGTGCCGGTAGCCAACCCTCTCCCGTCTCCCACCCTCCCGAATCTCCAAACTCAGTGGCCAGTCACCTAACTCAAGTTGGACGTACCTAGATCGACCCAGTCTGGAAAAGAGAAATTTCCCATGAGTGGTCATCCCACTTCCGTTTATCATTTATCTTGTCCATCTCCAAAACTCTCTCCCTTTACACTGTCTGAACTGGAAGACACTTTGAAGAGGGTTAAACTGGGAACGGCTGCTGGCTATGATAACATCACCCCAGAACTCATTCTTAACTTGGGCCCCGCGGCAAAGAAGTGGCTCACTACATTCCTGTCCCATATCTTGGAATCTGAATCTATGCCCAAAATTTGGCGTCTTGCGAAAATAATAGCAGTTTTGAAGCCAAAGAAAGACCCAACACTGGCCGCCAGTTATAGACCAATTTCTCTCCTCTCCGTGTGTTACAAACTCCTTGAGAGGCTGCTTCTGTCACGTATTTCTCCTCTTACAGAGAAATTCCTATCACCCGCCCAAGCTGGTTTCCGCCCATGAAGATCTACCTGCGAACAAGTCCTGGCCCTCTCAACTTACATTGAAAATGGATTCCAGAAGAATTTAAAGACGGGTGCTGTCTTTGTTGATCTCACAGCAGCCTATGACACGGTCTGGCACCATGGTCTCCTAGTCAAGATCTCAAGATGCCTGCCTCCATGGGTAGCCAACACTATATCGTTTCTTCTCCAAAACAGAAGATTCTGGGTGCATCTGGGTGACAAGTCTAGTAGATGGAGACTTGTCTCAAGTGGCCTCCCCCAGGCCTCTGTTCTGGCTCCTATGCTATTTAATATTTACATCAATGACCTCCCAGAAACTTCTTCAAGGAAGTTCATCTACGCCAATGACATCTGCTGTGCAACTCAGGCATCCAAGTTTGACATCCTCGAGGAAACACTCATGAAAGACATGTCTCTGATATCTGATTACTGTAAAAAATGGCGACTAATCCCTAGCACTGCAAAAACAGTATCGTCTGTTTTCCATCTACACCATGCCTCGGCCTCGCGTGAGCTTAATGTGCAGCTTGACGATACGAGAATCCGGCATGAAGCCCAGCCAGTCGATCTTGGTGTTACTCTCGATCGCACGAACATCTCATAAAAACTGCAGCAAAGGTGGGTGCGAGGAATAATATCATTGCAAGACTGGCCAGCTCCTCATGGGGTGCGAGCGCTTCCACACTACGATCATCATCTCTGGCATTATTCTATTCCACTGCAGAATACTGTGCCCCAGTATGGTTCCGTAGCCCCCATGTCCACTTGGTCGATTCCAAATTATATTCCTCCATGAGGATAATTTCTGGAACCATCCATTCCACCCCAGTTCCATGGCTGCCAGTTCTTAGCAACATCGCCCTGCCAGATATTCGTCGGGATGCGGCATCATCTAAGTTCATTTCCCACGTCTACGCTCCACCGGACCTGCCAATATACACGGATATCTTTGCCCACCCTGTTCAACGCTTGACATCTCGTCATCCAATCTGGTCCCCTACACCTACACTGAACTTCTCTGTTCCAGACTCTTGGAAACAGAGTTGGTAGTCAGCTGAGGTAAAGAACAAACACCTCATCACAGACCCCTACAAGCGTCAACCCGGCTTTGACCTAGCACATTATGATTTGGCCCTCCTCAATCGCTATTGAAGAGGCCATGGCCGGTGAGCTGCTATGTTCCATCGCTGGGGAGCCAGAGACGACCTGAACTGCCCCTGCGGCTACAGACTATGACCCACATAGTCAACGACTGCCACCTCTCCAGATTCAAAGGAGGTCTCAAAACTTTACATCAGGCTCAACCTGACGCTGTTGACTGGCTACAGAAGAAGGGCAAATGCTGGAAGAAGAATGTGGTCACAAAGATCCTTAGCTCTGGGTTCTCAGACATGATAATGTGTGCATTCTACCACATGACTCCTGTTTGTTTGTTTGTTTGTTTGCTTCTATTATTAAATGCTTGAGAAACACCAAAACAGACTATAATTTCACACTCAGGAATAACAAGAAATTTAGATTTCAGTTTCCATACACAAAGTTCTTTTGGTCTTTTGCATAGTATCCATGGCTGCTTCCCTGTGACTATGGTGGAGCTGAGTAGCTGCAACATGGATTAGTTCTTAAAGTCTAAAATATTTATTCTCTGGCCCAGTGCAATTGATGGATATTTTCCCTCACTCCGGTTGTGCAGGTGTAGAAGTAACCAATATTTATATTGCTCTATATAATTTAGAAAAATGTTCTCACATTTCATAACACCTCAATAAAGTAAGCATTTTCACACTTGTATTGTAAATGACACACACAAAGCTCAAAAGAGTGATTCAATACCCCTAGTGTCCTTTGACAAGAAGGAAAGGATTGGAATGGCAAAAGTATTTTGGACACCAAATCCCATAAATTGCTTGTTTATTTATGATGTGATCCAAATATAATGTCATTTCCCCTTTTTTACACATCCCCCGATAGCCACCTTTTCTTTCCTTATTCCAGTGAGGACAATTTTATGTAAAATATGATCCTCACATCTTTGTTGAGTTCCTTTTCATTTTTCAGTAAGCATTCTTCACCTTATTCTAAGTCTAGTTAAGCTATGTACAACTTCCAGAATTGATGCTTACCTCCAACCATTTTTCAAAGGCTGGTTCATTTCTGTTAAATACCATTTTTGAGCTAACTCTGAAAGTCCTTTGGTCTTTTGAAGTACAGCTGAAGTGATACCTCATGCTAGTTTCTTGTTAGCATGTGCTCCTTATAAATCTGGCCTTTCTCTACTGAATCTGCTGTATTGGCTGTCATTTTCTTGAGGCCTCACAGACTAGACCCAAGACTTAGATCCTCTGTGAACAGCTGTTCAGTCTTAATGTCTTACTCTGTTATAGAATCAATGGTTTGTTGCTTACTTCTCAGGAGACCAATTAACTGAAAGACTAGTGTTAGTACAGGAAAATAATCAGCTGCTAACCAGACTCCAAAAGTTGACAGAGTCATGTCACAGAACCCTCCTTACTCTGGGACTAGAACTCAGGATTATAAAACGTAGAGGGTCATTAAGAAGAGGTTTGGTATGTAACCATCTGGTTGATATAGGGTCCTATCACAAAACTGCCTTTTGCAGTTGGAGAGGGTCCTATCACCTTTTATTTGTAAGTTGGGAGCACCCTGTCATGAAGTTTGAATCATAATTATCTAATAGCTTGCAACACTGTGAGGCAGAATTATCACACAAAGCCTTCTTGGCAAGGTGTATATGATTGGTACATCTTTTTCTCTGTGGTCTACATGGCATGCTTCTCAAATTTTACTTCCATTAAAAATTTAGGGGGGCAGGCAGTGATGCACCTGGTTAAGCTTACATAGTACGAACCACAAGGATACGTGCAAAGAGGTTTCAAGCCTCTGCTCCCCACATGCAGGGAGGAAACTTTACAAGCAATGAAGTAGGTCTACAGGTGTCTATCTTTCTTTCTTTCTTTCTCCCTCTCTAGCTCCCCCTTCCTTCTCAATTTCTCTCTGTTCTAACTAGTAAATGAATAAAATGGTGGCCAAGGGCAGTGGATTTATAGTGTGGCACTGAACCCCAGAGATAACCCTTGATTCAAATAAAATAAAATAAAAATTATTTAGCTTTATTAACAACAAATAACAAAATAATAAGACAGGAAAAATAAAAGTTTAAACATGAAAAGTGTTTTAAATGATTTTTCATTACAATCATTCTCATCATGTTTTTTTAAATTATTATGAAATGGTGGAAAGATGTTTTCTGAATACATAAATAATGGAGTAATTTAATGTTTACTCTCAGGTTAATATACAATAACTATAGTACCATAAATAGAATATTAACACTATAGAGTGATTTTTGTAAGTACCTAAGAGTATCTCTTCATAGGACTGGCAGTGGTGCACCCTGTAAAGTGCACCTTTTATAATGCACAGGGACCCTGGTTCAAGCCCTGCTTCAGCACTTGCAGAAGGAAAATTTCACAAGTGTTGAAACAGTGCTGCAGGTGTTTCTCACCCTTTTTATTCCCCACTTCCCTCTTGATTTTCCACTATGTCTATCAAAAATATGTAAATAAAAATTTAAAAAGATATTTTCATGAACTTAAAATTATAGGCATGCCCATTATTTCATATAGATGGCCATTAAGTTGATCCTGGGATAAATGACTTAAGATAGATAGTATGGTGCGTGATGGAGGAAAAAGACCTAAGTTGGGACTGAGAGTGTTCTTAAGACACCTACAATGGGGAAAAGATAAATTTTACCAATGGGTCATTAACTGTACTGTAAACCATTAACCCAAATAGAAGATTTAAAGAGTAAGTTACATTTCAAGGACAGCCTGATTTGTAATTTTCAGAGCATTTTAAAATGTAAGCAGAGAAAGTATCAAATTCAGTATTCACCAAGTTGGAAGTTCACAATTAAGTCCATTTCATAAAACTTATTTAATAAACTTATTAGGTCTTTTGCACAGAAAAGAGCCATAGAAACTGGAGGATACAATTAGATGAGCACATCAGAGATATCCCAAGAAACTGAAGGGATTCTATATGTCCACTGGAAGGAACATCTAGTTTTTACTTGGTTGTAAATTTGTGTGCCAAAAATATTTTTCATTGACCCCAGTTTTTTAAGTGAACAGTATACAGCCTCATTATAAAATATTAGCTGTAATCCTTATTACAGGAAACTGGTGAGCTCTGTACATCAGAGTGAGCACCACTAAAAAAAAAATTTTATACATATTAAAAAGGAAGAGCTTGTGACTTCCTTTGACCTGTATGTTTGACATGTCAAGCATCTTGACACCCTCGCACCAACTTGTTCAACTTCCTAAGATGAATATAAATAAATATACAGTGTGTCCAAGCCAGACTGTGGCACACCTGGGTAAGTGCACATAGTATTATGTGTAAAGATACACACAAGGATACATTCAAGGATACACTGAAGGATACACTCAAAAACCCATGTTGGAACTTCAGGTTCCCCATTTGCAGCAGGATGCTTCATGAGCAGTGAAGCAGGTCTGCAGGTATATATCTTTCTTTCTTTTTCTTTTTTTACATTTTTATTTATAAAATGGAAATATTGACAAGACCATAGGAGTAAAGGGGTACAGTTTCATACAATTCACCAGAGTTATGTATCCCATTTCCTCTCATGAAAGCTTTTCTCTTCTTTATCCCCCTGGGAGTAAGGACCCAGGATAATTATGGGGTGCAGAAGGTGGATATCTTTTTTTCTTCCCTTCCTCCCACAATTTCTCTCTGTTCTATTGGGTGAAATGAAAAAAAAAAAAGGGCCAACAGAAGTTGTGGCTTTGTAGTAGTTTCAGGGAGCTCCAATGACTGGAGGAGAGAGGGAGAAAGAGAGGGGGAGAGAGAGAATTGCGTAGCCATGGTCTTTAGAGATTAACCAGTGCACATGATTAACTTCATGTTTTCCTTTGCTGGCCTACCTAATGCTGTTTGGTCTACCACATCCAGATCTCAGTCATAGAAGAACCTATAGAACTGGATTATTTTTCCTACACATAACAATCCCTATGGTTCCTAGTAAAACTCTACTGGTATCAATATCAGCTTCAAATGAATTCCCTTCAACAATAAATTTTAGTATCTGTTTATATTCTTGAAGTGTTCCCTCTAATTTTATTCTACAGTAGAGTTAAGTATGAGCAACCTCAGAAGCATTACTTGAATTCTCTCTAGCTCTTTCCAGGATAGAGGCCCTGGGAGGCCAGCTGAACCCAACAAACTTTCATGCAGCAAGGTACCACTTCCACCACCCCAACCTGGCCTCCCTCCTGACACTGTACCATTGTGGGGTCCCTGGTTCCTCAGCACATCCTCGTTCCACATTTGCCTGCTTCATGAACCTGGGGAAATAAATATGTATACAAGAAGCCTTAGGAATGCTTCCCCACACATAACCATGGAAATGACCATAATTAGTGTAATTTCTAAGCTGGCAGATCCACATGGAGACTCACCTGCTAATGTTGATCCTGCATAAATATGGATGGGAGACAGAAATCAAGCACTCAAAAGGAACATTGCCTATCATGTAAGGAAACGTCAACAGTCTGCTTTTGAGTGACATAAACCTAATAATAATAAGGACCTCTTTACTTATTTCTACCTATCTATGAGTAGACTTCTATTGTAACAACTTGGCAAGCACTGTATAGAACTGAACTGCAATCAAATATGCTCATATCAATGTTGACAAGAACCTTGCAAGTGCCAACTTACAGATGATTATGCATATTGAATTTTAATGAGCTGTTTAACATTCAAGAAGAATTGAAAATGCCTGTGCATATTACAGCATTATCTTGAAAATATATACATACTGTTCATGTATATCCACAAACACACATGTAACAAATAATGTTTCCTTGTAGTAGAGAACTGTGTAAATTCTAAAAGCTTTTAGCAGTTTTTTTCCCCATTCATTGTTTCTTCAATATATTTTAATTATTATCTTTATTGAATAAAGACAGCCAGGAATAGAGGGTAGGGGGAGATAGAGAGGGAAATAGAAAGTGAGACACCTGCAGTGTTGGAGAGTGGGGTCCACTGTCTCAGAAAGTCTAGACCATTGTTTCCATAAGGTCCAAGAGGGTTGACCCCCACTCTCCTTTCGAGACAAGGGCAGGTTTCCCTGGTCTCTCGAATTTATGACGACTGGACCCCTGGACATGGGTGCCTTTCTACACATGCCATCTTTCCCCCTTTTCTTCTTTAATCAAAAGCCATCGATTACTGTGTACAGTTAACCTTAAAACCACCAGAAAACAACCTGACTGCTGCTTCAATCAGGTTGCTTCCCTTTCCTCCCCTCCGCTGCCCTAAGTGCCTGCAATTTACCTCCATAAAAATGCACATAGTAAAGCTTGTGACCAAACCTTGTATGGTAACCGTTTCCTTGTGATCAGTCTATTAGTCAATGTGACTATGCATTGTGTTGCTCTATGTTTGGGTTAATGGTTATCCCAACCTTCCCCCTAAGTTATGGATATATTTAACTGCTTTTTCTTTCGATAAATGAATTGTCCCACTGAGGCTTTCCCAGAGCTGATTGCCCTGTCTCTCTGCACACTTTGCCCTTGGGAAGCTGAGCTACCCCAGGACTCCTAGGAGGCTGCTCTGACCCTCACCTCAGCTGGCAAGATGGGAGGGGGACCCAGAGCGAGCCCACACTGCAGCACTGTTTCACCACTCACAGTGCTTTCCCCCCATAAGTGGGAACCAGGGGCTTGAACCTTGATCCTTGCATGCTGACATTATAAAGTGTTCCCACTCAGGTGTGCCACCAGTTGGCCCCTCTTCTAGTCAATTTTAAAAGACTCCTTAAAGCATATCAGATGAAAAACAATTAGGATTAAAAGTTATCACTTAATTTCCTTTACACTTCTGAAGTGTCATTAATGTTTTTTTTCCCCCTAGAGCACTCACTGATAAACTCCGGTTTATGATGGTGCAAGGATTCTAGCCTGAGACTGCAGAGGCTCAGTCATGAGAGGCTCTTTGCATAACCATTATGCTATCTATCACCACCCATTAAACTTGTTTCACTCTGTAAACTTCTGTATCTTCTTTGTTTTGACACATACCTTGGAAACAACAATGAAGAAATTGTGCAGTGTTTTTAGCAATGCATTTTTAAAACTTTATTTGATCATACTGTGTGTGTGTGTGTGTGTTGATTCAAAAAACACACATTTCCCTAGTCCTTATGTAAGATCAGATAAATGATCATGCAGTGTCTGCACATCCGAGTCAGGCTGAAAACACTTTGAAAGTACTTGAGCTAGATATGACACAATTGACAACATCATACCCAGAGTGTGGAAAGCCAAGTCCAGAATATGAAATGCATCCATGTGGAGGAAACCTGGGCACTAATGACAGCACTGACTCATCTGAAAGGCAAATACACTTTAGCTGCATCCTCTGAGGAGCTCCAACTGTTCAAATAGGACTTAGAGAACCACTTCCTGTCCTAGAGCATGCCTTTGACTGAATGGGAGAGAAATGTCATTAACTGGGAACACAGAGTCATGCAGGCCCCTGAAAGAGCAGGCCTGCAGTCCTCACTTCCCTGACACTTTGGTTTGGAGATTGTGACGACTTGCCCTTATCTCCCAGAGCCTTAACTGTGGGTGAGATACCGGATTTTTCAAGAGAATTGGCATCAATCAAATATTCTCCTAGAATAATAATGTCATAAAACAGCAATCACTGATGGTTTCATACAGGCTAGTACATTATAGCTATTATCTCTGATAGTTGCAATAAAACTGTTAAAGAGCTATTGTTTTCTCATATTATAGATAAAGCTATTTTTCGTGAGAAGACTAATTTGATAGGACTATGTTGCCTTTGATTGTACATAACTTACATTCTGCATTCACTTTTTTATCTATGAAGATATGGCCAAGATAAAAATCTGGGAGAATCTGTCTCCCAGATTCTCATCAGAAAAATATAAATAATGGGTGAGGGTGGCTGGGCATCACACGTTCCATTAAATGCACACAGTACTAAGCACCAAGAACAGTGCAAAGATCTGGGTTTGAGCTCCAGCTCCCCACCTGCAGGGGACACTTTACAAGTAGTGAAGCAGGCTGCAGGTGTCTACCTGTCTCTCTCCCTCACTACTTTGCACTTCTCTCTTAATTTCTCTCTCTGTCTTAGACAGTAAAATGGAAAAAAATTCTGTTAGGAGCACTTGATTCATAGTGCTGGCACAGAGCCACAGTGACAACCCTGGAGGCAATGAACAAATGAATGAATGAATGAATGAATAAACAAATAAATAATTCCTGGCCTTAACTTCACAAGAATTATATAGTCAGTTAATGCAGAATAGTAAGAACCTAAACTATTTTAACACTAGATCATCTCCAGGTCTACCACCAGGGAATTCATTGTGTTCACTTGGAAAGCTCAGCATTGCTCCACTCACATAAGTGGGGACCAGGGGATTGAATACTGTGTCCTGGAGAATGGTCAACTGTGAACTTTACATAATAGGCTATCATCCAGCCCTAAATAAACTCTGAAGCCACAACTCATTGATCTAAAGTTTGTGAGGTCAATTTCTCCTACATCACAATAGAAAAAATTCTCCTCCTTTCCCTTCTCCATTTTTTTTTTCCTCCAAGGTTATCACTGGTGCTTCATGACAATACTATGAATTTATTGCTCCTGGGGGCCATTTTTTCCCATTTTATTGAATAGGAAAGAGAGAAATTGAGACGGGGGATAGAGAAGAAATAAAGATAAACACCTGTAGACCTGCTTCATCACTTGTGAAGCATCCTCCCTGCAGGTGGGGAACCAGGTGCTCAGACCTGAATCCTTGAAAGAGTCCTTGCTATGTGTGCTTAACCAGCTGTGCCACTGCCCACCCACCTCAAGCTTTCCTTTTCTTTCTCTCTCTCTCTCTCTCCTTGCTCCTTTTAAAAGTTTTTTTTCTCATTATCTTTATTTATTGGATATAGACAGTAACAAATTGAGAGGGAAGCAATAGATAAGAAGAGAGACAGGGAGACACCTGTATCACTACTTCACCACTCCAGAAGACAAGAGGCTCCATCAACCAGAGTCCTTTTGTTGTGACATGTGCACTTTAGCAAGTGCACCAACACCTGGCCTGGTCTCTCTGTCTCTCTCTGTCTCTCTCTCTCCCTCTTTAATATAAGTTATCCATTTCATTATTTAGAATCAGGCACTCCATATCAAGGATTGGGAGTGAAGTCTCTCAATAGCTCTTTAGGGAGAACCAGAACTGTGGACTTAGTTCAGTCTTTTTACAACTTAAGATACTGTAGGCATAAATAAATGTGAGTTCCCTTTTGATGCCTCACTTAGTACACATTCTGTGGGATGCATCACTCATTTTCAATATGTCAGGACATGATAAAGAAATAAATATCAACAGATAATATTTGATGAGGAGTCATCTGGCTGACCACTTACTTGGATATCTGGATTCCATCTTCCATTCATTGTTTATTTTTGTCTTTTGAATCTCTTTCATTCTCATTCTCTCTCTCTCTCTCTCGCCCCAGGATCATTGCTAGGGCTTGGTGCCCACACTATAAATCCACTGCTCCTGGTGGCACTTTGTTTCAATTTTATAGAATAAGGCAGAGAAAAATCAAGAAGGGAGAGAGGAGAAAGAGAGGGGGAGAGAAAAAGGGACATCAACAGATCTACTTCAACACTTGTGAAGTGTCCCTCCTGAAGGTGAGGAGCTTAGGGTTTGAACCAAGATCCTTGCACTTAGTACTGTGTGAGCTTAACTAGCTTAACTAGGTGTACCACTAACTGGCCCCTATCTTCTGAATCTCTGGCAGTATTTGTTTTTAATTTTTTATTTTGCTTGTAACTATTTTTATACTTATAATTGATTGACATCTCCAAAAAATAAGGATTACCATGCTTAATAAATTTTATTATTTGTGACTTGTAAATTAATAAATCTATAAAATTTATTAATTTATAAGTCACAAGATTGGAGAATGAAATTTTACAGACTTTGAACATTATTGACTAGCTTCCATGAATGTTTCATGAATGCTACTCCATGGTAGCTTCATGAATGCTACCTTATTATACTAGCTTGAGATTTAATTTATGCCTGTCCCTTACCTGCTTCTGCCTTTATTTTTTCCCCTCAGTACTTAATAAATGACTCCTAAAACGAACATTCATGTTTTAATTTATCTAAATCCAACAGAATTTGTTCTCATACAAATAAACTTCTCAGTACTATTTAATGGTGGTCCATTTTCCTTATTCTTCAATGTTTAGCTCCTTGCAAGTATTTATTTCCAGCTAAACTTATAGGGAAATAAAATCTACCACCTCAAAATATGTATTTGTCAGAAGGTTAGATTCATGGGAATTACTTTAAAAGGGGCTAAGTAAAACACCTTTTGTGCAAGTTTTTACAAGTGAATTTTATGAAAGGGATGATCTAATTTCTTGATCTTTGTGAAGGTGTGGCTTAAATAATATGTGTTTATTATTCCTTCCAGATAACCTCTAACTGGCATTCTGTATGTTTTCTTCCCAAATAACTTCTGTCTTCATCAAGCTAATTAAAAATAGTCCCTAAACTATTTTGGAAGTTGCTGAGTTTGACTGAGTCTCATCCATGTATACAGATACTCTGCTTTGTAGTTCATTTGATTTTTTTTGTCCAATCTCTGAATAACCCAGAGGAGTACCCCTTTTAATTTTTGCATATTATCTTTATCTATTGGATAAAGACAGACAGAAATCTAGAGGGAGGTGGGAGATAGAGAAAGACAGAGAGGCGCCTACAACATTGCTTCACCAATCACAAAGCTTTCCCCCTGCAGGTGTAAACTGGGGGCTCGAACCTGGGTCCTACTGCATTCTAATCTGTACTTTCCACTGGGTGTGTAACCACCGGGCCCTACAGAGATAATTTTCTTTGTGCCACGGTACACTCAGACTTTATCAATCAAAAAGTGAAGTCTTTGTGGAAGTTAGATCCCTTCTCTTTTATAAAACATAGTCAGACTTTCTAGAATTAAAGCAAACATAATAGCAAGCAACATAGTGACCTGGTGTGGGAAATACTGCAACCCTTACCTGAGATATTTTATTTTATTATTTTGTTTTGCTTCCAAGATTATTGTTGGGGTTTGGTGCCAGCAATATGAATCCACTGCTTTTGGAAGCAATTTTTCCCCCATTTTATTGGATAGGACAGAGAGAAATTGAGAAAGGGGGGGAGACAGAGGGAGACACAGAGAGAGAAAGAGACCCTCAGACCTGTTTCAGTGCTTGTTAAGCATCCCCACTGCAGGTGTGGACCCGAGAGCTTGAACTGGGATCCTGGTGGAGATTCTTACACTTAGTACTATGTGCAGTTAACCAGGTGTGTCACCAGCAAACCCCAAGATCAGTCTTCTTTACACCTTTTAGCTATAACTGGAGGGAGCTTTACAGACACCTTTATACTAATGTTATCCTCAGGCAGAACTGAGCTAACAGAGAAGTTCTATCTAACATATAATATCCAGTCTTCCTATTTCTCCTTCAAAACAACAGAAACCTTATGTGACATCGCCAACATTTCTGCATTTGTGATACAGGCTCATTGTAATTTCAACTGTGCAGGCTGACTTTGCCACTCACAAACATGCATGATTTTCTTTTTCTGGAAAACTTCTGAATATCATGTCACCTAATTCTACTACTCAGTCCAAATCTAAGTCCTCACTTTGCCTTTTTGAAACCTACTCCGCAGGGTCGGGAGGTGGTGTATGCGGTGGAGCAAACATAGTAACTCATAACAATGACTATTCATTTTTTTTTGTTCTGTCACCCCATATGATGGTATTTTGATGATTGAACTTCCCTGAGGATCCATATTCAAGAAGAACCCATAAACATTTCTAGTCTACGGCATCATTGTGCAAGATTTTTTCCTCTGCTTTTCTTATTGGTTTTAAAAATAACTTGAGGACTGAGGACTAAGTGCAGGATGTTGGAAGAGATATAAGTTGAAGATGAGATTGTTTTGCAGACACTTTCCACAGGGATTTGAGAAATGTTACCCGTGTGTCTACAAATGTAAATCAATAAACTGTTTAAAAATAATAATAATTAACTAGACACAAAAGATACTAGTAAGAAAAAGAAACCTATTTTAAGTACTTATACAGCAAAGTACATACACAACCATCTGGTCATACCAGTGAGATTTTAGTCTCTTGAAAGGAGATAGTGCATTTAGGATGGGGGAAAAAGAACAAAATGAATCTTTGCAATTTAAAGAAAAAAGGAGACTGTCAAAATCATGCATCAAATATATTCCTTGTAAAACCTGGTCTTGAGTAATGGGGCTGTACAATTATTAACATTCTTTTGGAAAGAGAGGTGGAGGAGACAGTTGAGAAAGGCAAAATCAAGATGCCATTCTTGAATCTTCTACTTGTTGATTTCTTTCAATTCAAAATAACCATTTGTGGGGGCCAGTTCTCTTCTGAGTATTAGCCAGCGATCGTGGAGGAGGGGGAGATGAGCCACTTCAGGGGTCCTGGGGAAACTGCTGACAAGGGTGAGCATGCAGAGTAAACCACCACTCCTAAAGAGCTTCAGGGAAACATTTCCTTTATTGAGTGTAAAAGCAAGTAGATGTACTCAGGGGTTAGGAAAAGACTAAGATAATCATTAAGCCACACACAATGCAAAGTTAAATCTTGACCTATCAGGTGTTTGTTCTTTACTGGGAAGTTACTTTATAAAGTCTGGTCATGACCTTACCATGCACAGGCAAGCTTCTCTCTAAAGGTGAATTACAAGCACCACAGGGCAGGCGGGAAGGGGGCAGTTAACCAAAACCAAGATATTTGCTGTGGGTTTCAGTTGGCCATATATGGCAATTTATGGTTTGTTCAAAAGGAACGAGGAACTATGTGCAAGAAGGCTTCTGGTCTGGAAAATACCATCCATCTTAAGGTCATGAGGTCCAGTGGGGACCTTCCTAACACCCCACTGTGAGGAAGGGGCTCAGGGTCGACCCTCTCAGATGCTCATGGAGATAATGGCCTGAATTTTCCAGACAGTGGACCTTATGTCCCCACAACCTTTGTTCCATTTAAACATCCTAAAGCAGTCTTTCTTTGGTCCCATACCACCATCAACCTCCCACACACATCTGCAATGGCTAACACCTATGGCTCTATTACAGATTGCAGTGCTATGAATAGAGTTGTACATAGAACCTTTTGGATAGGTGCATTGACTTCCTTTAGCCATATCCTCAGGAAAGAAATTAGTGAGTCATAAGGTAGGTCTGTTTCTTGTGTTCTGAGAAATCTCTATAGTCTGTTTTCAATAAAAGCTGGACCTATTTGCATTCCTGGCAGAAGTATAGAGGGTTCCTTGATTCTCACATCAGCACTGGTTGTTTCTGTCCTTTCTAACATATGACATTCTCACAGGTGTGAAGTAGAATTTCATTGTTATTTGAATTTCTCTGATAATCCACTGAATTAGAACTGTTGGCTATTTGGGTCTCTTTGGTAAAAATTCTTCCCAGGATACTGGGCAGTGGTGCACCCTACTAAGTGCACATACTACGAAGTGCAAAGATCCAGTTTTGAGCCCATGATTTACACCAGCGGGGGGGGGGGGGGTCCTGTCTTCTCAAGTAGTGAAGCATGTCTACAGTCGTCTATCTTTCTTTCTCTCTCTCTCCCTCCCATATCTCAATTTACCTCTGTTCTATCCAGTGAAAATGGAAAAAAATGGCCACCAGGAACAGTGGATTCATGGTGCTGGCACCCAGGCTCAGCAATAACCCTGGAAGCAAATATATATATTCTGTCCATATCCACTCATCATTATCAACACATGCAAACAACTCAGATGCCCTATCACATGAATGGATAAGGATATTATTAGGGTATATACACAATTCAAAACTACTCAACTATTCAAAATTATGAGATCATCCCCTTAGCTTCTTCTCAAAGGGAATTTTAAGGTCTCATGTTCAGTGAGAAGACAGAAGGTTGAGTACTGGATTACTTAACTCATAGGCTGAATTTAAGACACAGCCATAGAAAGAGAAAGCACATGGGCCCAGCAGTGGCACACTTGGTTAAGGCCACATATTACCAAGTGCAGGGATCTGGTTCGAGCCCCCATTCCTCACCTGCAGAGGGGATGCTTTACAAGTAGTGAAGCATCCCCTCTGCAGGTGTCTTTTTTTCTCTCTCCCTCTGTCCCCATCCAGTGTCAATTATCAATTTCTCTCTATGCTATCTAATAAAAAAATAAAAATAGGGGAAAAAAACAGCCTCCAGGAGCAATGGATTCATAGTGGTGGCATTGAGCTCCAGCTATAATCCTGGTGGTGAGAGAGAAAAAAAAAAAAAAAAAGGAAAGCACAAAATAAAACTTGAAGTAGGGAGTCAGGAGGTAGCCAGCAGGTTAAGTTCATGTGGCCTAAAGTGTAAAGACCCGGTTTGAGCCCAGGCTCCCCACCTGCAGGAGAGTTGCTTCCCAGGCAGTGAAGCAGGTCTGCAGGTGTCTATCTTTCTATCCCCCTGTTTTCCCCTCCTCTCTCCGTTTTTCTCTCTGTCCTAACAATGACAACATCAATAACAACAACAACAACAAAGGACAACAAAAGGAAAAAAAAATAAATAACTTGAACCAAGTGTGGAATATTATACCTCCACAAAGCACTCTTGGGAAGGAAGGCTGCTGGAGGGTGGGGCTTTGAGGCCCTGATGCTTGATGGCAGAAAAGGACCTGAGTTAGGGGTCAAAGACCATCATGGGGAGATGAAAAATTTTATACATATGCCAACAATTGGACTATAATCTATTAAGTACCCAATAAAGTAAAAAGAAACAGAAAAGGAAATGAAAGGATAAAAATAAAGGGAGAAAGAAGTGAATTAAACAGTTCTGTTGTCCTTAGGACATGACCTGAAGTAAAAAAAAAAAAAAAAAAGCGGTAACTATTGACTTCTTTTTTCTCATTTCCCTTGGATTTCTCTCTCTCTCCCTCCCTCTCCCTCTCTCTTTATCTCTCTTATCCAGTGTTATTGTTGGAGCTTGGTGCCAGCACTATGAATCTACTACTCCTGGCATCAATTTTTTCCATTTTATTGGATAGGACAGAGAGAAATTGCGAGAGGTGGGAGAGACAGAGTGGGAGAGAGAGAGACTCTTGCAGAACTGCCTCACCGCTTGTGAAGCAACCCCCTGCGCTGGAGAGCTGGGGGCTCAAACCTGGATCTTTGCTTGGGTCCTTGCACTATGTGGGCTTAACCAGGTGCACCACTGCCTGGTCCCTGGACTGCTTTCTGTTGAAAAGTCAATTGTTTCTTTCAAAGCGTATCTCTCAGATATGACCAACATGACACCGAGAATTGAAAAGGGGATATCTAGCATACAAAAAAAAAAAAAAGAAAAGTGGTTGTCTAGAATACAAGTCCTATATGTTGTTGTTTTACTCTCTTCCCAGAATTAAATGATTTTATAAAAGTCAAATCTGATAGTCTTACTCTCATATTCAAAACACACATCAGTTTTTGATTTCTGTATGGTAAATAACCTCTCAACAGATACATTTCCATAAACATGATAAGAATATAAGGTGAGGTAGTTTAACTGTATTAATGCATTGTTTTTGTTAAGTGCACAACTCACCTTCCAACCCAGCCCCCACTACACTGAAGGAAGTCTCACTTCACTGGCAGTTTTTCCTCTGTGTCTTCCTCTTTCTATCTGAAAAAGTCAGCCTGGAGCAGTTAATCCCTAGTAATAAGAACTGAATAACTAAATAAAACCAGTGAAATAGCTCTCTAGGATGTCTTGTCATATGTGCAACCCAGATTCGAGCCCAGACCTTACCGTATGAGGAATTTTCAGTGCTGTCATCACATTCTCTTCTATCTGTCTCTCTCTCTCTCTCAAATAAATAAATAGGCATTATGAAATTAGCTCTACTTCATGAGAATACATGTTTAGCTGTTTTTTTTTTTTTTTTGTCTCCATGTTAGTGGTTGGGGTTCAGTGCTGGTATTACAAATTCACTGTCCTGGAGGTCATTTTTTTCCATTTTATAAGATAAGGCAGAGATATTTTGATAGAGGAAGGGGAGATAAAGAGGAGACAGAAAGACACATGCAGACTTGCTTTACCTCTTGTCCCTGCAGGTGGGGAGCAGGGGCTCAAGTCAAACCCAGATCCATGCATGGGTCTTTGTGCTTAACCACGTGTGCCTCTATCTGGCCCCTGTTATCTTATATGCATAGAATTCAGTTAAAATCAATATAGATAGTGTGTGGAGTGTGTATGTGTGTGTGTGTGTGTGTGTGTGTGTGTGTGTGTGTGTGTGTAGAAGGAGTGAACAAAAAAGGATAAAAAGGTAGGTGCTGAGTGTTTGGTGGCCTAGTCTTAGAATCAAGCCCTGGGTTTCAAAAGAGCAGTTGAGAATAGTACAGCTACATGAAATGTGACTTCTGACAACTCAATGAGCTTACTCCTGTACATATCTGAAGCAGGTATACAGGCTGGTGTAGCTCAGCCAAGCGATGTGAGATAGCCCATGACAGCACTTTCAAGCTTGCTGAAATCAATAAACTCAGAGAGTGAGAAGTTCATGGTTCTCCAGCGACCCCACAGGTCAAGTTGTCTGAGAGTTAATGGTCTAAGGAATGTGAATGAGAACTGAGGGATTAATTGTTTGACTCTTCATTAACCCAAGAAAACACAGCAAGACACATTTGTTTTCCACACAAAATCATACAAAATTTTCTCTTTATTAAATATACATTATTTACAGTTTATGTCCTTCATCTGTACAACAGTAATCATAGAAAACAAAAGAAATCTAAGGCTAACTTTTATTTTCCCCCATACACTGTATTAAGACATGTTACATGGTTTATAAAACTGACTTAGAATGAGGCAACATCACTTGGGATCCTGTTTTGGGAAGAAAAATAAGAAGGTCCAAAGGAAAAGCTAGATTCTGGCAACAGACAAACAGAGGTGACTTATTTTTGTGAGTGTGTTCTTTTGATGTATTAAAGAGTCCTGCTTATAAATTTTGGAAAGGGGATTATGTTGTATTTTTATGTTTACTTGTCAAAACTTATCTATTTTTCTCAGTCTTAAAAAAAAGGACCATTTAATGCCAGAATGAGACTGATTTTTCATCATAAGTATTAGCAAAATACCACCAACTGACAAAATCTACTTGGCTGTTTTTATCAATAAATTTTTATTAGAACATTGACATCCCTGCTTGTCTAATATGGCCCCTTTCTGGTTATAGCAGCAGAGGTAAGCTGTTAGAATGGAATCTGCTTTATCAAAGGAGCTGAACTCTTTGACTAGCAGGGTCCTTCACAAAAAAACTTTTCTGCCTACTTCCCCACCATATCCTAGAGGCATTTTTACCTAGAGTACAATTTTACTGAGGTCTATTTCCTTCCACAATCTCCTATTTCACAATATCTGACGCCTTTCTGTTTCTTCTAGCTGACTGAGGGATGTGATAGCCTGTGCAGAGACATCAGGGAGCTTATCAACTACCAGAATGAGAAGAAAGTTCTTCCTTTGGAACCTCACTATATACAAAAATCCTTCCTATAATATCAATATGCTTCTTTCAGCAAGGTTTGGTAGTTTTTCCATGTGTATTTAAGGCAGGACAAGGTTACATAGATTGACACTGTCATCAGAGAGAGAAGAGTAGTGTATTTAATAATGAATGCAAACCCACTGGGATGGTGTGCACTACAGTGGGAAAGTACAAGGCAGATGTTCATGAATACTAAAGTTTCACTAAACATTTTTCCTTGTGAGTCTGCCAACGAGCCTGCTCCTTTTATATACTCAGTGCACTTTGCATATCCTCTAAGGCTACTGGTGGCATTTGACACATGGAGGAGTATTATGTGAATAAGTGTAATATTTAAATCAAATAAGATTTAATGAGTAAAACTATGGACCTCACCTTTAGTCAAGATCCAGGACAACTCTCTCATTTACTTTGTAAATGGTTTTCTTTGTCACTGGGGAGGGTAAGTAAAAACAGTACTCCCAGATCATGATAGATATGGTCCCTGGAAATATTCACTATTTATGGTGGATAGTTTCATATCTTCTTGTCAGGTCCATAGCTGGTAGAACCAATGAAGTTGAAAGAATGTCCATTAGGTTCATTTCAGGATCTCAGGGATTTTTCCATGGGAGTTCCAAGTCAGGGTAGTGGTTCTAGAGAGCTTTTTGAAATGTTTGCATCCGAGTGCTCATCCCTGGGCAGGCAAAATCATTGTTAGGAGAACTCTAAAACATTCTGGAAAACTCTTGATGAAATGTTTTTTTTTTTTTTTTTTTTTTTTTAAACAGAAGATGTGGTTGAAGTTAGATTAGAAAGAGTCAAACATGTCATGCAAAGATAAGAGATTCTTCAGTCAAAGCCCATGATATTGCCTCCTTCCTTAATGTTTAAGACAATGATCCAAACACACTAAAAAGACTCCTGAGCTGGGAGCCAGAAACATGGGAAAAGCCACAGTTCAAAGGGAAGCAATCACCTTCCTCAACTGGACTAGCCAATGATCGTGTCCATTGGTCCCTGCATCTCCTTGACGCATTCCCAGCAGATGTGATCTAATCACCAAAACCAGTTTTTAACTGAGTCCTTGCTTCTTATTTAGACAATAAATATTACAAAAAGACATATCATTAATATACAACATACAATATTTCAGTAAAATGTGCTTTTCTATTCTCCTTCCGAGTACCTTACTGCAAAAATAAGAGCAAAAACAAACACTTAAAATAGCAAACACATATACACATATACACACACACACACACACACAAATAAATGCAAAACTTATGTGAAGGTTTCAAATAGTTGTCAACTTGAAAGGGGATATATCCCTCCTTGACCAAATAGATATGAAGAATGGAGAAAACTTGAATAATAGCCCTAATAAACAATGGTTCATACAATTTTCCCCTTCAGAGGTCCCACTATTAAGTATTTGCGAGAGCAGACAGGAAAATTAGGGACAACCAAAATCTGCAAACTAGATGGTTAAAAAAAAATAGGAGGAATTTAAGTGAGGGCATGAGAAGATAGGTTAAGAAAGACCAGAGAGAAGTGTAAGGAAGTAATTTGATTGCACTATGTGTCTTTCAAAGTTAACATCTTCAAACTGCATGAAATGAAATAGCACTCAGTTATCCTTTAACAATTCTGATTTTTTTTTCTTTTTTTTTTTTTTTTTGGTTTGATGGCACCTTATTCCCATTGTGGCCTGTAGGACAATACAAGACTAAATATGTTCAAATTTTTATCTTAAAGCAAATCAGAAGCAGATATATATGTTATGTTCCAAATTTCCCTTGGCAGGTGTATGTTAGCACTATAGTTTTGATGGACTATAGCTATGGAAGAATCCAAATTGTCAAGCCATTTTATGAGTGAAAATACAACAGTCTGATTTTTATCTCCCTGAATATTTCTGTGAACACACTTCCCTTGCAGTCTTCCAGAAAATCTCCCATACCCGGATGATGTTCCAGAGGGGAAGAGACTCTTAACTTTTATGATTGGAACATTCATCTGGGGCACAGTGGTGAGATTAAAAAATGGATAATTTTTATTGGGTGCTTTACTTAGAGATATACTTTATCCAGATATTAGAGACCTTACTATGTAGGATCAATAGTTCGTCAATAGAAAGAACAATTTTTGGAGGAGTTGAAGTGCAGGAAAAAATACTTCAAGGAACACCTAGAAGAACAATGGCCTGCAACAGATCTTAAACAGATGCCAAAGCAGAACTCAGAAAAAGAGGAAAAGGGTAGCATATGTGGGATCATTGATTTCTACCACAAAAGGTTTCCCAAGCCATCACTTAGATTGGACTGATTGAATGGAGGAATTTCAGAATCCTGCAACCAACAATGAATCAAAAATAGTCTCTCCAAAAGGTACTTCAGAGACAAGAAAGATTCACCATCACTGTCCTTAAGTAGTTCACCTCACTTTATAGATGGCTATGTAGATAGTATTTGCTTTGAGGAGGAAAACAAAGAAGCTTGCTGAAAGTGGGAGTAATAAGCAAGAGAAGAATATAGATAATCTACAGAAATGCAAAGTTTTTAAGTACCTAGGAAGGTTTTATAAAAATAATTAATGCTGGATCATCCTTCTATATCCTGTAACAGTTTATGTGTATCTTTACTAAAACAACATATGCTTCCTCTGTTAGACTTGGAACTCCCTTAAGCAAGAACAGAGCAAGTAGTCAGTATATTCTATATACCAAAGCCTAGTAGAATCCATTCACTCAATACTTACTGAATGACTAAAGAAAGAATTATCTATTTATTTTGTTTAGGTATTTCTACCCATGGTGGGATGGGTTTGACAAATGGTTGAATTCAGTTTAGTATCATCTATATTATTACTGAAAAGAACAAAATTATTATTATACAAAATTCATCCTCAAATCCTTAAAATAAACCTTCCATATGCAAGAGAAAGTGAGTATAAGTGGAGCTAAGATACTAGTAAAAGTGTTTTTCAGAGAAGTGACAAATGTCAGTTTCCCTAGAAATGCTCATAGAAACCTTATTAGTCTAGTATATAGACATAGAGAAGGACACAGTGGCTTTTAAATATATTTTAAAGTTACTGTTGTTGATTTTAATAGATATGTTCAGTGAATTCAGTGTCAAAGAATAGTCTCCATAGTAGGTGAAATTTCAAAAACTTTTTTGGCTTTACCATCACAACTCCATAAAATACTTTTGCAGATAGCAGTTACCAAAAATTAAGGGTTCAACCGGAAGATACTAGACATCCAATTGGCAAAAGCATCTAATAAGGAACCCTGTCTAGTGAAGCAGAAAACAGTAGCTGTGGAGTTATTATAATGCTCTCAAGCAGCATTTTATGGTGATTATAATCATTTAAGGATCAAAACGCTCACATAATCGAACAATGACACGCATGTGCGTGCGCGCGCACACACACACGCACACACACATACACACACACACACAATATGTGGATTTTGGTATCACTGAAAAACTTAGTTACCTCTAAATCAAAAGTGCATTTTGTTTTGGAGAAAGTCATTTGCTTGTTGTTTTTTAATATATACATCTACTGAAAGTTGAGTGTTCTCTAAGGACATTAAATAATCCAACCCTGTAAAAATAATGCTGTTTAGCCCTGAGACTCTACTGAAAAGAGTTATGTGCAGATTGCATTATCTTAGCATTGGTCTTTAGGTCTGTAATACTTGGTACGTACGTGTATATAGTCTACATAGATGGGTTTCTGCTGGTGAATTCTGTAGTGCAGATGTGGAGAATGGACCTTCACAAATTCTTCACGCTACAGAATTACCTACAAGCATATATAAGTAGGTAAGAAAATAAAATACTCTGAGTTGGCTTTTAATAGTCCACTATTTCTTCTATCAGTACTATGCCAGCAAAATATAGTCCTTACTTCTCAGAAACTTGAATAATGAGAGCTCTAGTTTTATTACTCATACTTTCCCTTTCCTTTCCATTTCATTATTGGAGATGCTTCAGGCTAAATGCACTGTACTTCATAGTGACTTTTATTTCAGGAGACAAAGGACTTTGACGCCAAGCAAAAGGCTGATTTATATAGACTTTTATGAAAATATAAAGTCCAGAAATTGAAAATAGGAAATAATAGGGCAGGAGAAACCATACTTCCTCTTATTAATGAATCATTCAACTTATTAAAGAGAAAGAAAAAATGTTCATGTTACAATCACTTTAAAATTAGAAGTGAAAAAGCTGTAGTGGAAATCATGTCATGATTAAGTTAGACTCTACAAAAAATAAGTGCTTATAAGAATATCTGAAGTTGAGGAATAAGACATTAAATAAATCCTTATCCCATGTGCTCTGAGACTGAAGGAAAAGCCTGAAATAAGTTCTGTAATGGGATGGATCTAATGAGTTCTTCATCATAAGACACTGCATGCAGAAGTGAGTTAAATAATCAGAGGCGACAGACAGACCAGGAACAAGACGGAATGTTTACTGTCGAGGCTAGCCAACAGTGATGTGTTATTACTTTTGTTTTCTGAGTAGAATTCGTCTAAAGAGAATAGACAAGTTACTTCCCATAACTTCGGATCATTATACTGGCATTTAAAGCATACTGCACTTATATAATCCCCTTCTTTTTTTCCCCCCTCCAAGATGATTCAGAGACAAAGATCCATATTGTTACCCTAAAGTTTTCAGGATTCTTACCAAACGTCTAATAGAAGTTGCAGAAGAGCCTGCACTTCTTTCATATTTTGTTACAAAACTGAGCAATGACTGAAATTCAAGACCACTTCACCAGGCAGTTTATGACTATGGAAATCTATGTGTGTGGCTTATATACATAGGATTTAGTATATCTGAAGATGCAGTGTGCTGTAGAACCCAGGGTGTTCTCTGAAACTAAACTGTGGCTGGAGCTAACTGTTAACACTCCAGATGCCAGTACATCCAACTCCTCTAAGGAAATGGGTCAACAGACAACTGTGAATCAGTACTCTGAAGATGAGATCTGAAATATCTTTCCCCATCAGATCCTTAGTGAGTAGGTGAAAAGAAAGAATTCTCTTCTTTCATGCAGTTTTTCATTTGCTCTTTGTTTTTAACCCGAGTCTAATAAGGTTTACTCTCTTCCATGGAACCAGATACTATATTTCTTTAAGTTGCAACAATAACCTAGCTAACTTTTCTTATGAATTTGCATGAGAGAGTTTTGAAGTTTTAGAATATCTACTAACAGCCTTCTTTACCTTCCAGTATGAACTACTTTTTTTTCTTCATGCTTCTTCTAGGTTTATGCTACTGTATTTTGCTTTAAAATGTTGGCCCCAGGAGAGAGTGGTAAGAAGGAGCGCAACTTTCAGGAATCCCATGTGTGAAATTACTCAAAGAATATGAGTCTTATATTTCATTATATTAATGAAATATAAGTGGGAGGGGTAGTGAATTAGGGCAATAGTCTTTGGATGACTAGAAAAGAAATCACCCTTTTAAAAATGAAACAAAAGAAAAGAAAAGAAAAGAAAAGAAAAGAAAAGAAAAGAAAAGAAAAGAAAAGAAAAGAAAAAAGAAACAACAGGCCCATAGCATCATCATTTCTCTCTACCCTGCATCCCCTGATAGGAGTGGAGTATCAGGATGGTTTCGGTCATGCTTAAACCACAGAGCTAAGGTTCCAAGTGAGCCTAAATTGCTGAGAAACTCAAAAGTGTATTTCTAGAACTGGAAACACCTGATTTCATATACACATATGTATGAAGACATTTCCCTTCTTTTTCTAGCACTGTAAAATCCCTTGAGGGATGATTATCAGCTTTATGTTAGGTATGTTGTAGTGGAGGGCTGTGGCTATGGCTGCCTGGCTTTCTGGTCTGGGTCAAATGGATAGATGCTAAGCAGATGCAGATACACTCCCAAAACAATGACAAATAAACCAAGAGAAAGGGAATAACCGATACTCGAGACAAGAGATAAAGAAGAGAAGAAAAATTTAACAACTGAATTCAGAATATAAGGTGACCCTGTTCAGATAAAATATTCCCGTTTACACTCGCTCACTGTGTTTTGCAAATCGATGTCATTTCTGAAGGAACTGTCCAAATTCTCTGGGTATTCTTTCTCCTTCATCTGGTTAGTGCGAAGAGACTGCTTATGCTGGTAAAGGAAGCGGGTCATGATGCCAATAATAGAGAAGATGATGAATATCACCACTGCTATGACTCCTGTTGAGGAAAGAGAAAGGGATTGTCACATGTCCTCTACACAGCTCAGAAAGCCCAGCTTAGAGGGAAGACACAATCCAACAATCAAAGCACTTGGACACAGCTCTGCTTCATTGTCAATGCTAATAGCTCAGAGAAGTTTGCTTGTCTTCCAGAAACTCAAGTTTACTGAAATGGGGAATCTAGCGATTGATTACATGGGATTTTACTGACTTTACTTAGCAAGTTCTTGTCCCCGACTGAAAGACCGATTTCTGTCTTTCCCAGAAAGGCTTCTGTAACATGAAAAGCAAAATCAGCAAGCAGATGGTAGGAATGTGCACAGTGTCAGTATTTAAATACTCTATCTGTATACATGGATTAAGTTTTTCAACATTAAGACATTTAATAGTGTGCATGATAAAGTCAAGTTTATTTCTCATGAAGTCTATGAAATGTATATTGCTTTTATTTCCAAATGTAATAAATATTGTCAAGCACTTATTCTAGAAAGTACTTTTTAGTATCCAGGGATGGCTCACTCAGTAAAACACACCAACTACTATGTTCATAGACCCGGCTTCAAGTCTCAGGGCTGGGGGGGGGTCATGAGTGGTGGAGTAGTGCTGCAAGTATCTCTCCTTTTCTGTGTCTCTTTTCTATTTCTCTCAGCCTCACCCGCTACCCAAGAAAACTTTAACAGAATAAATTGCTAGGAATGGTCGAGTCATGCAGGTGCTCTGTACCAGAAATAAACCTGATAACATAAAAATAAGTTTAGGCACCCTACAATATGATTCACATAGGCATGACTATTTGTGAGTTGAATTTCATAAATGCATGTCTTTCACTAATCTATGTAAGAACAACATTTTTCAGACAACATTTTTTTTATTCCAAAAACACTGTTTAACATTTCCCCAGCAACTTTAGAACTAGTCAGAGATAAAACATTTCATTAGAAACCGTTTCATAAACAGGGTGATAGTGAATGATTCCCATGAATGAGCTGGAGTTTGGGTTTGTTCATTTGCCACCAGAGTTATTGTTGGGGCTCAGTGCTGGCACTGCAAATCCACTACTCCTGGCAGAATTTTTTTTTTCTATTTTATTGGATAGGGCAGAGAGAAACTGAGAGGGGGAAGGGAGATAGAGAGGGAGAGAAAAAACCAGCACACTTGCTTCACTGTTTGTGAAGCGTCCTCTTGCAGGTGGGGAGCAGGGAGTCAAACTCAATTACACATAGTAACATGTGCACTCAAATAAGCACATCACTACCTGCCCCCTGAATGAATTGTGGTTTTAAATGAGAAAATACAGGATCTGCAAGATTGCACAGCAGGGAGGGTACCACCTCTTTCATACACATGACCCAGGTGTGGGTCCCCTGGCTCCCAATGCAATGGGGACAGCTTCTTTGCTGTAGTGACTTTTCCCTCACTCTCTCTATCTTACTCTTTCTATCTCAAAAATTTGATCCAGAGTGATGAAACAATGGTGATGACCAGAGAAGAAAGGAAAAGGAAAGAGAGAAAGTAAATACAGAACCAGTTTTTACTCTTTCAGTACATGAAATATTCAGAGCTAGAGATTTTGCATTCCCCCAAGAATTTCTTTGTTTTAATTTTATATTATTATTTTTTGGTATTATCCTTATCATTTTTTTATAGAAACAGCCAGAAATCGAGAGGGAAAGGAGTGATAAAGAAAAAGAAAGACAGAGAGATATCTGAAGCACTGATTCACCCCTTGTGAAAATTTCCCCCTGCAGGTAGCTAGGGGCTCAGACCTGGGTCTTTGCTAACTGTAACATGTGCAGTCAACCAGGTACACTACTACCCAGCCCCATTCCTCAAGAATTTCTCTTTGTTGACTTTCATGATCTTCAGGAGACTCACAGAAGTGAATGTGAACAAGTAGGAAAAAGTCAACAATCACATGAATATTTTTTCTACTTGTCAAATGAAAAATTAGAGAAAGAGAACCTTGTACCAAATTGCATCTTAAATGTCTTGATGAAAAATATCAAGTGAGGTCGTGCTCTAAATAAGTATATGAATAAACATTTCAATGAGATGAGATGACTCTCCTAGAAGCAGAAATTCAGGTCAAATATTTAAAAAAAATTAAAAAAACAAAACAAACAAATAGGTAGTACAGGGGGTTAAGCGCACGTGGCACAAAGCACAAGGGATCCCTGTTCGAGCCTCTTGCTCCCCACCTGTAAAGGAGTAGCTTCACAGGCAGTGAAGCAAGTCTGCAGATGTCTATCTTTATCTCCCCCTCTCTTTCATCCCCTCCTCTTTCCATTTCTCTCTGTCCTACCCAACAAAGACAGCACCAACAACAATAATAACTACAACAACCACGGAAACAACAAGGGCAATAAAAACAAAATAAATAAGTATTAAAAAATATATATATATCTGTTTCTATCCCAAATAATAAATAAAAATATTAAAACAAATAAACAAACACAAAAATCTTCCTTATCTGAAAGCCATGCTATTTTCTTCAAATCTTATTCCAATGGTACACTTCTATGTCCCTCTAGTCATTTACACTTTATCTTCAAAAATACTATTCACTAATTCTGTTGTTATTTCTCATTTTTCCCTCCCTGTCAGCTTGTTAGTCATTTGACTGCATGTCCATGTTTCTGTCCTTGTATTCCAACACTCAGTGCAGGGCCTGACCCAAAGCTCGGCTCATTAAACTGAAGTTAAATGAATGAGTACTCACTAAACTGAGAACTCCATCTGGTGTGAACCACTTCCTCCAGCCTGCCAGAAGGCAGGGATGCAACACCTGCTAGGCCTACCATTCTCAGATGGAAATGAATTTAGTCTCTCACAGGCATCTTACATTAAACAAGGTTTGGGCGTGATTCTGTATTGCAAGACCCAGATGGAGAAATCAAGCTACTGGAGGCAACAGCCAAGCTGAGGCAGAATGAAAAGGGTGAGGTCCACAGGCTGTGAGAAAATGGAAAAAGCAAGGAGGCAGGAGGGAAGGCTGAGCTGACAGCAGAGCAAACAAGAGCTGCATCTGCAACCATATGTGTTGCTGGATTTGAAATGAAGGTCCTGTGGGCTTCGCCCTGCTCATTAGATCTAGCCCAAGTCACTTGGTGGAGAAAGCCGACATGACTGCAACTTTCCCCATTTGTCTACCCCAACATGGCTTCTTCTCCATATGTAGTCTTATTGCTTATTACTGGCTTTGTTTGTGCTTTAGGAAAACTGACAACTGAATGAGATGAACCGGATGCACACTGTCTGCCTCAAAGTCAATACTCCAGCTGTTAATTCAATGTGCAGCTGCTTGATGGATGAGAAGTAGGTGCATCCCTGGGACTGCTGGTGATGGGAAGGAGGCTGCTTTAGATCACAGAGTACATGTGATTATTTACATTATGTGCGAAGACTCACCTGCTTACAGATCAAGGGTTTGGGGGAGTGGGTCTCCAATCACTTAACTAATGAGTGAAATAACAAAGAAGGAGATAAACAAAGGGACAAATGATTTCTTTGATGTATTCTGGAACAGGACATGGTTACCTCCAATAACTGCAGAATCACTTCTAACTGCATTGGTGAGAGGTTCCCGCTCATCTGTCTTCCCAAAGGGATCTGGAAGAAATAAGACATGACACCTCAATCTGTACTCAAAGCACTGGGAAGAGGTCTTGCCCTATGGAGTTGACATGATAAATCTATCAATGAGGTTAAGTACTCTCGGATAGTTGTGAGCTGGCATTTGTGGAGGACCCAGACACACACACACACACACACACACACACACACACACACACACACACACACATATTCAATGTTGCTACAGTTACACATAACCTACAACTCTAGGACCTAGGTGTCTCCTATTTAAGTTGTAGGATGGAGACTGAAGCAAGTGTTGGTGGTAGGGACCATGCCTGCACCTGCATTTCTCTGTAGCTTAACTCTCAGCTTCACCTTAAACAGTTCTCAGCTTGTGCAACAGTTCCTATGACAATGGCTTCTCACCTTGAGCATGTGTCTTCCCCACTTTAGAGATAATAGGAAGAAAGAGTAAGCACCCAGTTGAGTAAACATCTTACCATGTGCAAGCACCCAGGTTTGAGCCCCGACTCTCCACCTGCAGGACGGGAGGCTTCATGAGAGGTTAAGCAGGTCTGTAGGTCTCTCTCTCTCTCTCTCTCCCTCTCCCTCTCCCTCTTCCTCTCTCTCTCTCCTACTCTTACTTTCATTCTCTGTCTTCCCTTTCCCTCTCAACTTCTCTCTGTCCTATCTAATACAAAAAAAAGGAAAAAAAAAAAAGGGAAATTTGGCTGCCAGGAGTGTTAAATTCATAATGAAGACAGCCCCAGTAATGACCTTGGCAGTAATAACTTAAAAGAAATAGATAGATAGATAGATAGATAGATAGATAGATAGATAGATAGATAGATAGATGAGTGAGAGAGAGAGAGAGAGAGAGCCAGATGGCACAACTAGCAAAATGCACAAATTACCCTGTGCAGGAAACTAGGTCCCTGACACTACTTCCCACTTACAGGGGGGAAGCTTCACCAGAGGTGAAACAATGCTGTAGGTATCTCTCTTTCTCCCTCCTCACTCACCTTATTTCTGTCTCCACCATAATAAAGATTATATATATATATATACATATATATATGTATATGTATATATATATATATATATATATATATATGTAATAGGTATCAATTATTTCCTAATTGGAGAGAGGTCCTTAACCTCAAAAGGACTCTGAGTTTGCTGGAAGGAAAGGACAAAATTGCTGAGAATTAACACTCCTATGAAGAACCATCACTGATGAAAGATGATCATTACTAAATGTGAATTACCCTTTAAGACATAAGATAAAAACCATCAAATTTGAAGGCAGATATATCTGTACTGGAATCCTTTTCCTACCACTTGTAGTTCTGGTGAAGTTGAGCTAGACACATTTGAAAATAATGACTTAGGAGTTTTTAATGTTCCATAAAGTTTTGCTTACAGCATGCATACAATTTTTAGGATTTACAGTAGCTATAAATACCGTCATACCATTCACTTTGCAGGAAAAGACTGGAGCATCTTTTTTTTTTTTCCACCACACAAGTTAAGGAAGTTAAATAGCAGCATTAAGTAACTTGTCAAAAGCTCTAGATTTCACTGGTGAGAGATTCATAACTCAGACCAAGTCCAGGAAACCCTTTCATTCAGATCTTTTCTACCACACTTTACAACTTCTGTGAAATCAGACTGATAAAGGATAGGCATCTGGAAGACACATTCTGCTTTGTTTGCTTATAACTAATACCTTGTTTTGCAATTGACATACACACAAATCCCAGGTACATTTCAAAATATTAGGAACTATATTAACTAGGAAAATATAGAAAAATATTTAGAGGTTGGAAAAAACAAAATAGAGATACAAATAATGTCCTTGAGACTTCATTATTACTAAGGATCATTGATATTAATCACATGGATGATATGAGCTCAACCACCAGTCTGATTCCATGAGCCCTTAACTCTGCAATTTCCATAGCCGTACATGGGAATATGTATTCATACATATATGCATATGTTATCTATAATGTGCACTATAAGTAAAACAGTAATTAGTTCTATTTATCATATTATAAATAAGATTTTTGGATTATATAAAAGTTAGCCATAAGAAACAAGTCATAACTTTTAACCACCTGTTATCATTAAAGATAAGGAATCGAGAACTATTTGTGTCTTTAAGATGTCAAAGTCTGGAATAGTGAGGAAACTTGCACTGAGTACTTTCTGTCACGTACCTGATGACGAATGCACTGTAGTGACTGCGCTCACATCTGAGTCCATCACAGAGCCACAGGTGGATTCTCTCAGGGTTCCCTGGATAGTCACAGGTGCACTGGTGGTATGGCGGAGGGCCGCCTTCAGTGGGGCAATGTGGTTGTACTGTACTGAAGACAAGCATCCAATGAAACCCTGCACATTGGCTTTAGCAACTTCTGAATCCAATCCAGGAGTCTCTGCAAATAAAGACACAGAAAAAAATAATTTCAAACTAAATCCTCTGCACCTTAAGTAATATAGAAACTTACAGAAAGCCAGGGAAACATTTAACTGTTAGAACATTGGGCCTGCAGGCCTGAGGTTCCCAGCTCAGATTTCAGTGCTTCTCGCACCAGTTATGCTCTGGCTTCTTTCTCTCTTTCTCCCTGTCTCAAATGAAACTCCATCACATATGGAATAAGTAAAAAAATGCATAGAAAATACAGATATTATTTTTATTTGCATAATATAAATTATCCCTTTTAATCTTATATTTTCTTTTCTCTACTTCCCCAAATCAAACTCACTAAAAATATCAAGCTATCAAACACTTAACGAAAAGTGATGGGGTCATTTCTAACATTTCAAATGTCTGAATTTTAATTTGCCCTTATTGTGAAATGTAACAAAGGTTTAATAAATCGGCTCTGTACTCCAGATGTTTCACAGAATTTTTATCATTTCAGGGCCAGGCAGTGGTGCACTCGGTTAAGTACACATCTCCACATAATGTCTATCATCTCCACCATTTATCTATAAATATCGGTGATAAGTTCAAGTATACTGGGATGCCTATTTTCATGCAAAACTGTAGCATAAAAAATAAAATGGGAAGATAGATTAAAAGTCAAGACAGCTCTTTCAGAGGTTTGTTGTATTCAGTATTTCATACAACCAGCATAAACTGATCATCTAGGAGTGGTTTCCACAGGCTAGGAGAGAGTTCATCTGGCAGAGCTTATGTCCTGCCATGCTCTAGGCTTAAGGCTCTGATCTGAGCCTCAGAGACACAGAGAGCCACAAAACACCATAGTAGTTCAAAAGTAGCTCCATGGAGAGAGGAGCCATGTCACTTTATTCCTCCCTGTTCTCTCTTTGTATCTCTTTCCCTCTCTCCTGTTTCTCCTCCCCCTCTTCATCTCTCTCTCTCTCTTATAGTACACGAAAATATTGTGTAGGGAAAGTTTTTCAGCAGTGGAATAGAAAATAGATAAGGCCGAGGCCAAGAGTTCATTCACTGTCCCCCACCCACCAAATTCCATTTCCTTATTTCTGTTTATGATTCTAATTAGCAAACACAGATTTCTAGGACAGCACTGAACTTCTCAAAATATGTTTCAGTCTTCATAACAGATGAAGAAGCAGTTTTTCATGACTCACAGGAGGGTCAAATGTTCCGTTTTCTTCATTTTATAGTGAGACTACTCATTCAATAATCTCTTTCTTTTAACAAGAATCCTTTGAACAAATTGGTATAATGCAGTCACATAAAAAGACTATGCAAACTGAACCATCTTTTGCTCTCATATAATTATTTAAGTATGCTTAAGTGATTCAATAGTTATTTGATGATTTTATTTTCTTGAAGGGTGGAAGGAACATTCCTCTCTACCGAAATGTATTTCTTTTGGACACTCTAGGGGATGATCTACTTCTTTGTCTTTGCTGAATTCTATAAGCCATTAAGACCTCTTGAATTAAAGTGTCCTTCCTCTTTCCTTCAAGGCAGCTGTGCTGTATTTCTCTGTGCCCTTTCTCATAGTTACATCTTCCTTCCTTCCTTCCTTCCTTCCTTCCTTCCTTCCTTCCTTCCTTCCTTCATTTCTTCCTTCCTTCCTTCCTTCCTTTCTTCCTTCCTTCCTTCCTTCCTTTCGCCATCAGGGTTATTACTGGGGTTCAGTACCTTCATGACACATCAATCACTCCTAGCAAGGCTTTGTTGGTTTGTTTCTGTTTTATATGATAAGACAGGGAGAAATTGAGAGAGGAGTGGGGAATAGAGTGAGAGATACAGAGAGACACCTGAAGCCCTGATTCACCATGTGTAAAGTTTCTCCCCTGCAAGTGGGGACTGGGTGCTTGAAACAGAGTCTTTGCACCTGTGGACATGCATGTTCAAATGAGACTACCTTCCCAGGCCCTTACTTTTCTTCCTTTGTCTTGTTTCATTGTTAATGCCCTTGGGACTATACTGGGCAAACTCAAGAGTCACTATATTTTTCTTTCAGTTGATTAGCAACATCAATTTCATTTACAAATTATTTTACTCTTTACCACATACACTGGCATATTCACAGGTTCTGAGGGTTCAGAATTTGCTATCTTCACAGACTATTCACCTTATAGTCACTTCATAAATTTTTTGAGACTTTCCTCCTATAACTCAAGTTTAAAATAATATTGGGGGATGAAGGGAATTGACTCCTGTTTTTCACATAGTATAGTAAATATCTCACAGTGTTGGCATGTGAAGGGACCACATATACTCATTTTCAGGTATGAGCCTGAAAATTTTTCTCATACAAGAGCCTTCCTAAAATTTCTAGGACACCATTCCCCCTCCACAATAACTTAGGTCACCTGCATACTAGACGCCAGGTGTAGGGAAAAACTAGTTGGGTCATAGGCCCCTTGGAATATACCTAGAATAAACCTATAGCTTTTTCCAAAATGGAGACCCCAAATCTTCATCTACAGTATTCCAGCCTTAGTCAACAGTTTGTTCTGCTTTATATCTTAACTCTTTTTCAGCCACCAGGTTCCAGATGCTACTATGATGCCAACCAAACTTCCCAGGGCAGATGATCCCACCAATATGACCTGGTGCTCTGATTCCCCAGAGCCCTGGCCCACTAGGGAAAGAGAGACAGGCTGGGAATATGGCTCAACCTTTTAATGTCCATGTTCAGTGGTGAAGCAATTACAGAAGCCAGACCTTCCACCTTCTGAACCCCATAATGACCCAGTGTCCCTACTCTCAGAGAGTTAAAGAATAGGAAAGCTACCAGGAATGGAGATGGGATACAGAGTTCTGATGGTAGGAATTGTGTGGAATTGTACCCCCTTTATCCTTGTCAGTGTTTCCATTTTATAAATGAAAATTAAAAAACAAAATCACTAAACAATAGTTTTCCAGATCAAAGCACTTCAATTAAGATGGGTGCTACTCTCTGAGAAGTCCCCAAATAGAACCCAGCTATATTTCAAAATGCCCATTATTGGTTGGAGTTATCGAGCAATAAAATTAGAGATCAGAAGTATATAGCAAAAAGTGTGAGAAGATGAGAGAAAGGAAGCATAAAGCAACATAGTTTTTTTTGCATTATAGGGTTTCAAAGTAGTGGAATACGATATGTCATTGTAGTTTTTGCCTTAGGGGTTTAAATCAAAAGTCAGCTCTCTTTCTCAAAACTCAGATAGAATGGAGCCTATACTGGTGCCAAGGTCTTTGAGGACATCACTGTAGTGACTGTCATGAATACAAGTTCCAAGTACAAGAATAAGCACTTACATACATTGGGGAATGTGCCAGAAAGTGACACTGTCTCCTTCAAGAAAGAAGTGCTTTGAATAAAGTCTGACCACTGGAGTGTATTTCTTCTAGATTTATAGGACCTACCCTATGAATGTTTCTGAAAAGAAATTCCTGATATAATGATTTCTCAGATTTTTGTATGTACAGAGCCCCCCCAAAAAAAGTTAGGATGATTCTGAATTACTTTTTGCCTTTTAATTAATATATTTAAAAAATGTATTTATAAAAAGGAAACACTGACAAAGACCATAGGATAAGGGGGGTACAAGTCCACACAATTCCCACCCCTAGAACTCTGTATCCCATCCCCTCCCCTGATAGCTTCCTTAAGCTTGTTATCTAATATAGGTTAGGAAATAAAAGTGTTTGCTTAAGCATTTAAGATCTACAAACATTTGGTGCACATCAAGTATTGAGTTGATATATATATATATATTTCTATTCCTTCAAGATTTCCTTCAGGGATATGTTATTACTGTCATATGAAATTTACAGATGAAGAAACAAGTGCTGAGAAAAGTCAAAAGATATACTGGAGACTAGGGTAAAGTTGTGATGTAAATCACTGATTTTTTTTTTATTTAAAATGCCACATTTTACTCAAAGCTCTGCCACCTCTCTAAGGAAACTCGCAAAATACCATTAGTAGAGTAAAACATTTTTACATCAATTAGCTTTAAAAAATTAAGTTGCCAAAGCTAGGAGAAAATCATCATTTTGGTTGACTGTCTCAAAGCACAAAATTTACTGAAATCTGTATGAAATATCTAATTAGTTTTATTCAAGTTCTGGCTAAAACTACATTAAATTCATTACCAACTAATTGAAGGGAAAACATTCTGAGCTGACTTCCCAGTGAATATGAAACAAATATTTAATGCTAGATGTGGCCACATGATTGTAGTAATATGGAAATACAAGCAATGACCCTCCCACTGGCAATTACCTCTGTTCTCACTCTATCTATGAGTTTATGAACCTTCCAAAGCTATATCCAATCAAGGGGAACTGCAAGTTTCCTCTTGACAATATATACTAGCACCTATACCTACATTTTGCAAAGAAAGAAAAATAGACTACAGATATTCATATGTAAAGGTGATTTTATTCTGACACACACACACACACACACACACACACACACACACACATCCACAAGGGTTATTGTTGGGGCTCAGTGATTGCACAGCTCAACCACTGGTGGCAGACATTTTTTTCTTTCCTCTAGATAAACAGAGTCAGAGAGAGGAGGAAAGATACTGTAGCACAACTCCCCTGCTCCTGAACTCCCCCTGCCCCCGTAGACACTCACTTCTAAGTGGTGTTTGATGCTCACACCCAGATTATGTATGTCAGTGTGTGTGCTCTACTGGATGTACTAGCTGCCCTATCCCCTCCCCACCTCAACCTTAAGTTTGATTGAAATATAATTTCATATTCTCATTAGAGTCTATCCTCTTGCTATCAACTATTAATATATCAGCAGCATGGTATGTTGAAAAACAATACAGAATAGATGTTAGACAGATATAAGTTGATAAATAGTGCCCTTGTATTGAATTTCCTTTCTTCAAACCTTATATCCATAAATAAATAATAGTAGTCACATGGATAGTAGTGGGAATGATGAAGTAATATGCATTGTGATCAACTGGTCCAAGTTGTGTTTAGTTTAGATACTGTTCCCTATGCATCCTACATCTCATTCATGGAGTCCCAAACCTCTTTCCTCAGATTGTGACATGCTACAAACCCAAATAATATTATGTTTACATAAGAGAACTAAGATGCAAATGCTTATGTGTTAGCTAAATTTTCATTGCATGGTGCTTCAAAAGTGAACTAATGTAGTACTCAAACTTTGAATGACTCAGTTGGTTAAGTTTTTATAAATGACTAGTTTAAACATTTAAAATTTTTGGCTTTCTACAAGTGCCAACATTCAATTCTTCAATGCAGAGCAATATCCCTCTGCTAAATCAAGTGGATTCTATTGTGGTACAGAAAATAGCAGCACTTTACACTGACACAATTATCTTACACCAAAAAAGTGAAGGAGTCCAGATAGGCAAATTTTATGCAGGCCAATTTTTCTATATATTAAAAAAAGAAAAGAAACTCAGCAGTTTGTTAAGAACAGAGATTGCAGACAGATGGAACATGGCATTCACTGCTCATCAAAACACCTTTATAACAGATGAATCTTGAAGTATCACAATGCAAGACAGACCTAAAACTTGGGCTTATAGGAGAAAAATGCTGCATTAACATAAATTGTCAATAAAGGGAGATGATGTTAATGGAAAATGGGGAATGTATACTACTAGCAAGGCTTCCCCCCCAACCCCAAGAGTCCTCTGTGTAGGGGAAGCTTCACAACTAGTGGGGCTTTGGTGTAGTGTCTCTTTCTGACTCGCTCTTTTTCTCTCCATCTCTACCTCTCAGTCTCAATGAAAAAACAAAAATGTACCAGTGGTGGAATCCTGTAGCCTTGGTGATGATAATCCTAGTAATAAAAACAAACAACTTCTGTGGCCTTCTCTTAAGAGAGAAGTCATTGAACACTTTACTGGGCATATTAAAAGTCTAAGAACCATAGTCCTTGAAGCTTTTTTTTTAATAGTGTAAGAGTCATTCTGTATATATTTTTAGAATATTCTGTAATATTTCTATGCTTTAATGGGATGATCTCTTCTATATCCTATATAGGGATTTACCTTTGGGAAATAAGACAAGATGAGATGACTAGAACCAGTTATCAGTCAGGAAAACTAAGACATGCAATTACTAAACTGTCTAGCTTATGACTAGCTTATGACTAATGAAGCCTGGAGCCTAGGTTTGCTGCAACCTAAATTTTGTTTCCTTCTTTTTTTTTAAATTCTGTAGGTATTGATTTTTCCTAAGGTGAAATATCTACTCATGTCCATAGCATGACTTACAGCCATTCACCAAACTATCTCCCATCCCCCCTTCCAGCGCTATCTGTAGTAAACATTACCTGCACTGCTTCCTGTTCCTTGAGTTGGCAGGTGCTGTTCTCTCTGCTCCTCCTGTCCCTTCAGTACTAAGGTAAAATCTGTTACTCCCTTGTGAAACCTACTCCATTTTATAGGCAGCCTAGAAAAACCATTTTCTATGGGGGGACTTGGAGGTTAGCAGGAGACAGTGCCCCATCTCAGTGAGCTCTCTGTCATTTTGGAGCATTCATTGAACACCTACAATGATTTCCCGTACTGAGTGTAGTGGTTGAAGGAGATCATTGTGATTACAGAAGTGACTTCTGGCACAAACTAGAACAGTTGATGTTATTTCCAGTGGAAAATATTGAGCTGTGCATGTCCCCATCTCTGCACACTAAGTATGGAGTTGTGGAGGTATACATGCATTTGAATTTTATTTATTTATTTATTTATTTATTTATCATTGGATAGAGGGAGAGATAGAGAAGGAGAAAGGCAAGAGAGACACCTGAAACCGTGCTTCACCACTTATAAAGCTTTCCCTTGGCAGGTAGGGACCAGGGGCTTGAACCTGAGTCCTTGTGTTGGGCTGCATCCTGGGGGAGAGAAAAGAGACCAGGAACTCGTGGCTGAGCGGGAACACAATGCAATGCCTTTACTGATCATAGACAACGCTTCCCCCCCCCCCTTTTGTTGCCCTTGTTGTAGCTTCGTTGTGGTTATTATTATTGCCCTTGTTGACGCAATTCGTTGTTGGATAGGACAGAGAGAAATGGAGAGAGGAGGGGAAGACAGAGAAGGGGAGAGAAAGATAGACACCTGCAGACCTGCTTCACTGCCTGTGAAGCGACGCCCCTGCAGGTGGGGAGCCGGGGGCTCTAACCGGGATCCTTATGCCGGTCCCTGCGCTTTGCGCCACATGCGCTTAACCCACTGCGCCACCGCCCGACCCCCCTAGACAACGCTTTTTATATATTTTCCCACTTGCCACTTTAACCAGAAGTAGCAAGTGGGAAAAGGAAATGGCTAGGAGACGGGGTGGAGAAAAGAAAAGAGTGCAAACATAGAAAGCTTCCACAGCAGCTGTTGCTAAGGGGTTCTAACCAATGGGATAAACCAATACCCTGCAGGCAGGGCTGTCTCAGGCAAAACAATGATTATGTATATAGACCATAGTATCAACAATGGAGCAGGGCTAATGCCCAACATCGTAGTGCCCAACACTATAGTGTGTGTGCTTAACCAGGTGTGCCACTAACTGGCCCTAAAGCACTATCTTGGGCAATCACTAAAGGGTGGACATCCAGTCATAAAACAAATCCTGTAAAAGGAATATGTCTTTACAAAGGTTATGAGAAAGTCAATCACACTTAAGACACTAAAGAATCAAGTTGATTCTGCCTTAAAATAAGACACATTTGGCATGGACAGGATGGATAAGAATCAGTTTAAGTTTAGAAGATTCTTCTCCAAATATATTACACAACATCCTGTTACTTTTCTCTTTGTTTGTTTTTGGTCTTTTTTCTTCACATCAGTGGCTACTCCCACCCCTAACACACACACACATACACACACACACACACACACACACACACACACACACACACACAACCACCTAGAAGGAGCTTTTTGCTTTTAGGAAACCTATCTTTTTTCACATGCCCAAATTCATAAACTAGAATACAGTGACTAAATTAGAATAAATGTTTAGAAAATGGAAATGCAGCACGGAACAGAAGTATAAAGGCAATGATAATGCAGCCTAATGAGAAATATTTTATATCTTTAAACTTCTCCACTCTGATCCTAGTTTTTAATTTTATATATTTTTAATTATAAAAAGGAGACACTGAAAGAAACCATAGGATAATCTTTACATCCTCAGTCATGCCATGTTATGCAACAATACACATTTTTAACTATCTCAGAATTTCACTGCTCTGAGTTGAGTTCTTTAGATACAATGATAGAATAGGGAGAGACTGCAATACAGGGATAAAAGGAAAGACACCACAGTACTGCAGCTTCTTCCATTGTGTTGCCAGATGGAGCGTGATAATGCAGGCATCTTCCCAGGGAGCTATCTCTCTTCCCCCAGAACTATATTTAATGAGACAAGTCAAGTTCCAATGAAAAGTTGAATCATATTTCTGATAGTCTCCCAAGACTGCACATGGAAATTTTCTCTTCATGAATCTCCTCATTCTGTTTCCTAAAGCTAAATGAAACATTCATATAGAATCTGACTGACCGGGTGAGTTAGGTTACTACATCTTACAGCATCTACTCTGTACATTATGATCTCACAGATCCTAAGAGTCAGGGTCTGTGCATTAGTTATTCACACAGTCGGTGAAGTATCATTCGGGTTTAGACTGAAAGTCTATGCTTCAGTGAAGATGTGAGGGGCACTTCACCAAGGAGCACATCCCCCCCCTCACTAACCCCCCCCCCACTAATCCTATTTCATTAAAACCAGTTGATTTACATTCTAGGTCATTTTCTCAAATGATGTGTCTCTGTGTGTGTGACACAGGAGAGAGAGAGAGAGAGAGAGAAAGAAAGAGAGAAAGAGAGATTGAAAGAGGAAGAGACTTATTCTTGTTTTATCTTTTATGTACCACTCCAGATTAAGGTGTTTGTTTGTTCTTACAATCACTTTGCTTCAGTGCTCTAGGTTGACTTTTTCAGAGAGAAATAGAGCAACTGAGATGGGGTCAGAGAGGGAGAAAAAACTAAAGCTTCTACCAGAGAGGTAGGAATTGAATTTGAACTTAATTCATGCAAATGGCAAAGTAGGTACCCTCCCAGGGAAGCTATCACATACTTCCCAGGCTGTATGCTTTGTGGAGAAGGCAAGCTTACTTACCATGAACTGTCCTTTTCCTAATATAGTATCTTACATAGAATTGTTGCTAAATAAATAATTTGCATGACTGAATGATCCTAAGCTGTAGACTGGGATATAATATGTCTTTATAACTCTTTAAGAAGTAGAAATATATTCATCCAGACAGACAGATATTTAGCTGCTAATGATTCAATAGGAGCACCCTAAAACACAACTGAGACAGCTTAATTAACAAGAATTAGATCATTTGACATTCACCATTTCAATTAAAAAAAACAACTTACTTGCTGAACTATATTTTTATTTCTAAACTGGGTTATTTTGTTACATAAATTCTGTCACCTCCACAGACATAGGGTAGTAACTACAGAACTAGTACATTCTTAGCAGCATTGTAAAATAAAACATTCTAACTATATTTGCAATGTCCATTCTTCTCTCCATTTCATTTCATTGGTTGTAAGGTAGGATTTTCAAATATATATATACAGATTCTTTGGGGATTGAAAGAAAGCAAATGAATTCTCCAAGGTTACTGATTATTAATTGAAAATGGGATCATAGCCAGACAATTCATGAGTATTGACTGACACCCACCCTTACTACATTGATAAAGAAAATAATCAAAGTGAGACCCTGCATGCCACAGCAGAGAATCTTTAGACATGTTCCATAAATAAACTATGCCAATAAATTATACACTGATATAGGGTGGCTACTTATGGACTTAAAAGTGCCAGTTGTACGAAAGGCATACTAAACACTCTCAGGGGATTGATATTATATATTCTTTGTTTGGAGAAATAAAGATAATGCAAATTCTGTTGAGTTTTCCTCTACTACAAGCAAGAGAAAATTTGACTTACAGAGACTAGAACGATACGAGGGTTATCTATCTCAAATAACAATGTTATTTAGTACAAAAGAGAGCTATTGACATTGGATAACAGGGGTCATTGTCTGGAACTATCTCATCATCACACTGAATAATGGTGTCATGCAGACCCAGGCAACAAATCAGGATGCAACAATAGCCATAGTAAAATAATAATAATAATAATAATAATAATAATAATAATGTAAACAAAGAAGAAGAAGATGATGACAATGATGATGAAAAAGAAGACAGGGAATAAGAACAAAAAGAGATGACATCAAGTGGATCAGAGACATAGTATTAGACCAGATACTACCAAATACATACAAGAAAACATTGCAGAACACTCCAATTTCTATGCTTTAAAAAAATTTTCCAAGTCTCAAGTCCAACAGCAAAGAAAAAAAAAATCTATCAACTGAACTACATAATACCAAAAAGCTTCTGTACAGCAAAGGGTACCAGCACCCAAACAGAAAGATATCAGAGTGGAGAAGACCTTTATACAAGATGTCTCAGATGAAGGACTGGACAACCAAAACACATAAAGAAATCAGTAAAGTTAGCAAAAAAAAAAAAATAAAGAAAGAAAGAAAGATCAAGCACAGAAACAAAAACCTAACACCCCATTTGAAAATGGGCCTAAGACACAGAGACAGAAAATCTACCTAGGAAGAATTCCAGAGCGCCAACAAATGAGAAAGTCACTGATTATCAGAGCAATACAAATAAAAACAATAAAATGAAGTACCACTTAACACCCATAAGAATGACAAACTTTAGAAATAACAGCAACAACAAAGGTGAGAAATGGGGATAAAGGAACACTTCTAGACTGCTAGTGGGAATATAAATTGGCCCAATCTTTCTGAAAAGTTGTCTGGAGATATCTCAAAACACTAGAAATGGTCCTACCCTATGTTCTGGTAATTTCCCTTTTGGGAATTTCCCAAAGGGGGAAACAACTTAAAATAGATCTTTGCAAACCTATGTCATAGCAGTGCATTTCTAACAGCCAAAACTGGAAGCAACCATGAATGGCAGATAAGTGGCTTAAAAATGAGCTCTATAGCCTATATTTCCCCTAGTCCCGGAACCTCTAGGGTGGGGCTCACTTTCCTGCACGCTTCTCTCATGATATTGCATCTGCTTATCCCAACCTAATCAACACAACCAGTACCACCTCAACATGCATCACTTCAGACTGTGTCCAGAGAATAATATCATGGTATGTTAACCCTTCACCCTCATTACTTGGTAGAGACCTATCCTTTCATAGTATTCTCTAATTCCATTCCAGGAGGTTCACTTCCTAACAAAGTCCCAAAATCTAGATATAGACCAGGTCACATGAGATAGAGCATATGTTCACATGTATCCATAAATTAGTGCAAAATATATACCTGAAAGCAAAAATACACAATAGTCTGAAATGAGTTAGTATAAAGTTCTTAACGAAATAGTGTCTGCTTAGACTTAGATACCCTCTTCACCTACTTCTTATTACAGTTCTCTCACTCACTCCAAAGCTAACCTCATCAAAGCAAAGACTGCAAAAGCTGAATAAGGGCAAGAGACTGGCATACTTTGACAATGACTCTTTAGTCACTATCAGGCCACCTCATCAGCTGGGCCCTAATTGGGAAGTCCTGAGATTCTCAAACAGACATGATAAGCCTAGACCTCGAATAAATCCCTCTCCACTGTTACCGTTCATCTCTATCAGGAACAACACAATAGGCCCATTTGTGGCCCCCATAGGACCTTGCCCTCAACTTGGATCAACAATGGTAAAGAATGTTCCATCCTTTGAAGGGAACCTGGACAGTATACTCTATGCTACGCCTGAGGAAGATGGGTCCTGATATTGGGGCAGTTTGGAACGTTCCTACTTATGACCACAGAATGTGAGTTCAGATCTGTAGGGATGCAGAAGTCACATAGGCTCCTTAGCTGAATATGGGCCTCAGATCACATCAAATCGATGGGGCTTACAATCAACAATATTTATACACCTTTCCCTATTTATACACTATTTGGGAGCTACTCTCTTCCCTGGTCAAGTTTTCTGTTCCTTTTCCAGCCATGACATCATCTCCCCAGACAATAACTAGGATCCACTTGCATATCAGATTTCAGGCTCATGGAAAAAACAAACAAAAAAACAAAAAAACACTAGCATAGCCACAGGCCCTGTGGAATATAACTAAAATATGCCAACTAACTATCTAAAAAACAAAGACACCCCCACCCCACTATTCCCCTGCACTATTCTAACCTTTAGGTCCATGATTGGTCAACAATTTGTTTGGCTTTGTATGTTCATTCTCTTTTCAACCACCAGGTTCCAGATGGTAGCAGGATACCGATCAGACTTCCCTGGTCAGACAACCCCACCAATGTGTTCTGGAACTCTGTTTCATCTGTGCCCTTCTCTAATAGGGAAAGAAAGAGAAAGACTGAGAGTATGGATAGACCCATGTTCAGCAGGGAAGAGTTACAGAAGCTAGACCTTCAATCTTCTGCATCCCACAAGGACCTTGGGCCATACTCCCAGAGGGTTAAATAATAAGAAATCTATCAGAATAGGGGATGTGATACAGATTTCTGGTGGTGGGAACTGTGTGAAGTTGTACCCCTCTTTTCCTATGGTTTTGTCAATATTTCCTTTTTATAAATAATTTTTATAAATGTGCTCTTTATTTGTGATGATATTCTATTCAGCTGTTAAAAACTATGAAGTCATCTTCTTTTCCTCATCTTGGATGTAATTTATAGACATCATGTTAAGTGATGTAGGCCAAAAAAGAAACAGATAAATACTGAATAATTTCACTTATAGGTAGATAAGTAGGGACTGGGAAGGAGAACACTATGGTGAACTTGGACTAGACATGATGTATTGCATCAAGGAAAAAAGTCTCTGGAGAAGGAGAGGTAGGAAAGGACTGAAGAGAACATTGATGTGCTTGTTTATGATAATGTAAAACACTAGACTGTGGGTGAGACTATTGTGCAGAGAACCTTCAGAAGGAGATGAGAGATTCAATCCATGTGTTAATGACTACTGTAAACCATTGATATACTTATCATTCCTTTAGTGTCTATGTTTGGTGAGCTTTTTATTTCTCCTTCATGCTTGTAGGCTAGTTTGGCAGCATAGAATATTTTGGGGTGATATTACTTAAGTGAAAATACTGTGAAAAATGTCATTCCATTCCCTTCTTGTTTCTTTGTTTTGTGCTGAAAGATCTGGTGAGAGCCAGATGTTTTTGCCTCTGTATGTCAGCTTCTTCTTTCCCTTTGAGCCTGCAATATTTATTCCCTGTTCTTACTTTTGAAAAGTGTTACTACTAAATTTCTTGGAGTTAGTTGGGGTTTAGATAGTTTGGTTTCTGTTCTGCTTCCTCTACATATACATTTTGACCATTGCTCAGATATGGCACATTTTCTGGAATAATTTCTTTGAATATGAGCTACACTCTTCTCTCTTTGTCTCCAGGCACCAAATAGCTTACACTTAAAAATATATATTTATTTATTTGTTGAATAGAAACATCCAGAAATTAAGAGGAAAAGGGAGATGAGAGAGAGAGAGAGACAGAGAGAGAGAGAGAGAGAGAGAGAGAGAGAGACTTCCAGGAAGCATAGCCATGGAGTAACAGGAACTGGATAGGCTCGGTCCCCAAAACAATAAATAAATACAAGAGACCAAAGAGAATTCATAATCTATAACTGAGAGAGCTTTATAGTCTTAGACACCAAGTTGTGGATGCTACTATAATTCCATCCTGACTTGCCTGGGCAGAGAACCTCACCAATGTGTCCTGGAACCCCATCTCCCCAGAGCCCTGCCAAACTAGAGAAATACAGAAACAGGCTGGGGGTATGGACCCACCTGCCAACACTCATGTACAGTGGAGAAACAATTACAGATGCCAGAACTCCTACATTCTGCATCCTAAAAACTACTTTGATCCATACTGGGAGTGGTAGAGAAGTGGTAGGAAGAAGAGGATAAGAGGTCTCTGAACTCCAGCTCCATCAGGGTCCGCAGAGAGAGGAGGAAAAATGGAGGAACATTTGGATGTATTAATAGGGTCATGAGTGTCTTGGAGGGGAAGAGAGGACTAGACCTGGAAGAAAAAGGGGGCCATTATTTATGAATCCAGACAGAGATGATAGTTAACCCATATCTGCAACATTGGGAGAATGGCAGTGGCTTGCAATGGAGGGATTGGGGATTCAGAACTCTGGTGGTAGGAAGAGTGTGGAATTATATCCTTGTAGACAGGTAGTTTTGCAAATCAATATTAATTCACTAATAAGAATAAAATAACAATAAAATGAGAGAGGGAGAGGGATAGAAAGAGGGAGAGATGCCAACAGCACTAGTTTATCACTTGTGAAACTTTCTCTTTGTAGGTAGGAACTGAAGGCTTGAACCTGGGTATTTGCACATTGTAACTTGTGCCCTCAACCAGTTGCTCCTCTACTCACCCTACACATTATTTCTTCTGATGGAACTCTGCTGTTTTAGAGAGAAGTGTTCCATGTTTCATCGACCTTTTTTCTTCAGCCACTTTGGACTCTAAGACTGTGGTGTTTTTATTTCTCTAGTTCTGCTATTCTATCCCCAAGCTGGGTTATTCCATATACTAGGTTTCTTATAAAGGCCTTAGTGCTGTCTCTGACCTCCTTTAACTCCGGGGTTTCTTTTTGGAGTTCTTTAGCTCTTTGGAGGAGAGATCACTGTCTCCTTAATTTGCATTTTTTAAAAGAAAGGATAAATTAACAAAACCATAGGGTAGGAGGGGTACAACTCCACACAATTCCCACCACCCAATCTCCATATCCCACCCCCTCCCCTGATAGCTTTCCCATTCTCTATCCCTCTGGGAGCATGGACCCAGGGTCATTGAGGGTTGCAGAAGGTGGAAGGTCTGGCTTCTGTAATTGCTTTCCTGCTGAACATGGGCATTGACTGGTCGGTCCATACTCCCACTCTGCCTCTCTTTCCCTAGTAGGGTGGGTCTCTGGGGAAGTGGAGCTCCAGGACACATTGGTGGGGTCTTCAGTCCAGGGAAGCCTGGCCGGCATCCTGATGACATCTGGAACCTGGTGACTGAAAAGAGAGTTAACATACAGAGCCAAACAAATTGTTGAGCAACCATGGACCCAAAGCTTGGAATGGTGGAGAGGAAGTGTTAGGGGGGTACTCACTGCAAACTCTAGTGTACTTCTGCTTTCAGGTATATATTTTGCAGTAGTTTATGGATACGTGTGAAGATATGCTCTCTCTCACAGAAACTGGTGTATATCTAGGTTTTGGGACTTTGTTAGAAAGTGAACCACCTGGGATGGAATTATAGTATACTATGAAAGGAAAGGTCTCGCCCAAGTAATGAAGCTGAAGGGTTGTCATTCCACACGTGAAGTCTGAAGTGAAGCATGTTGAGGTGGCAATCGTTGTGTTGATTAGGTTGTGATCGGCACGTAATTTGCATTTGTATGCTATGATTGGAGTTTTGGATCATCTTTATAATCTAACTCGGACATGGTTTCCAAGTGCTCCCGAACACGAACTTTTGAGTTCTTATCTGTTTCACCAGAAGATGGCACCTTCGTTGTATTATTTATGTGATGTTGTGGTAGGGGTGGGGATATTAAGACCAATGGGTGTTTCAGCTCTGTGGGTATTTCATCTACGCCGATGACATCTGCTGTGCAACTCAGGCATCCAAGTTGACATCCTCGAGGAAACACGAAAGACATGTCTCTGATATCTGATTACTGTAAAAAATGGTGACTAATCCCTAGGACTGCAAAAACGGTATCATCTATTTTCCATCTACACCATGCCTCGGCCTCGCGTGAGCTTAATGTGCACCTTGGCGGTACGATAATCCGGCTTGAAGCCCAACCAGTCTATCTTGGCGTTACTTTCGATCGCACCCTGTCATTTCACGAACATCTCATAAAAACTGCAGCAAAGCTGGGCACGAGGAATAACATCATTGCAAGACTGGCCAGCTCCTCATGGGGTGCGAGCATTATGCTATTCCACTGCAGAATACTGTGCCCCAGTATGGTTCCATAGCCCCCATGTCCACTTGGTCGATTCCAAATTATATTCCTCCATGAGGATAATTTCTGGAACCATCCGTTCCACCCCGGTTCCATGGCTGCCAGTTCTTAGCAACATCGCCCCGCCAGATATTCGTCAGGATGCGGCATCATCTAAGTTCATTTCCCATGTCTACGCTCGACCGGACCTGCCAGTATACACGGATATCTTCGCCCACCCTGTCCAACACTTGACGTCTCGTCATCCAATCTGGTCCCCTACACCTACACTGAACTTCTCTGTTCCAGACTCTTGGAAACAGAGTTGGCAGTCAGCTGAGGTAAAGAACAAACACCTCATCACAGACCCCTGCAAGCGTCAACCCGGCTTTGACCTAACACGTTATGATTGGGCCCTCCTCAATCAGTATCGAACAGGCCATGGCCAGTGCGCCGCTATGTTCCATCGCTGGGGAGCCAGAGACGACCCGAACTGCCTCTACGCCTACAGACAGACTATGATCCACATAGTCAACGACTGCCACCTCTCCAGATTCAAAGGAGGTCTCGAAACTTTACATCAGGCTCAACCTGACGCTGTTGACTGGCTACGGAAGAAGGGCAAACGCTAGAAGAAGAAGTGGTAGGGGTGGGGATATTAAGACCAATGAATGTTTCAGCTCTGTGGGTATTTCAATATGCACCATGCAGTTCACGTGCAGTTGAATTTCCAGCTCCTGATCCAAGACTGGTGGCACATATACAATTGACAAAGCTCTGGACCTGCTGTACTAGCCTCATTCAGGTGCCATAATCCACAGATTTTGCATTTTCCTCACTGTGTCTGAGCACTCAGTACTAAGCCCACACTGGATAATGGCTGCCTCTGTTTTCCACCCACATGTGGAGTAGCTATAGGTCCAGCTGTCTCTGTCCATGTTGCTTCTGCTGCACCTTTTCATGCATATATGCACACATGCACAAATGCACAGATTGCATGCACCTGCCTCAGAGTAATTTTCCTCAAAGTTTGTAGGTTGTGTTATGGAGTTTTACTTAGTGCCCCCCTTTTTAACAAGTTTCCCCCCTTTTTGGAAGGGTTTTGATCACGAAAGATTATTGGATTTTTTCAAAGGTTTTCTGTACATCTGTTGAGATAAACGTTTTGATTTATCTTTTATTGATGTGAATCACATTTATTAATTTATATATATTGAACAAGCACTGTATCCCTTGATTGGAATCAAGCACCCAAACCAAGAGACTCCATACAGAATGGCAGAATGCCAGAATGCCATACATCAGACAAAAGGCCAATAACAAAATATATATGGAGCTCACCAAACTCAGCAACAAGGAAACAAATGACCCCATCCAAAAAATGAGAGAGGATATGAGCAGAATATTCACAAAAGAAGATATCCAAAAGGCCAGCTGACATATGAAAAAAGTGTACCATGTCATTGATTGTCAGAAAAACACAAATAAAGACAATAGTGAGATGCCACTTCACTGTTGTGGGAATGCTATACATCAAAAAAGATAGCAACAACAAATACTGGAGAGGTTGAAGGGGTATGGTTACCTTCCTGCACTGCTAGTGGGAATGTAAATTGGTCCAAGCATTGTGCAGAGCAGTCTGGAGAACTCTCAGAAGGCTAGAAGTGGAACTAGCCTATGACTTGGCAGTTTTTCTCCTGAGGATATATCCTAAGGAACCCAAACGCATCCATCCAAAAACATCTGAGCATATAACTAAGGTCATAGCAGCAAATTTTAATAGCCAAACTTAGAAGCAATCTAGCTGTCCAGCACAAATGAATGGCTAAGAAAGTTGTGGTCTATATACACAAATTAATACTACTCAGCTCAGCTGTTAAGAATGATGAAGTCACCTTCTTCACCTCATCATGTTAAGTGAGATAATCAAGAAAAAGAAGGAAGGAATGATCTCACTTATAGACAGAATTGTCTCACTTATAGACTAAGAATAGGAAGAGGAAACACAAAGTAGAACATGAACTGGATTTAGTGTATTGCAACAAAGGTCCTGGGATATATGATGGTGGAGAAAGACAGGGCTGGTGGTGAGTGCTTTGCAGAAATTGAGAAACTGTATATGTGTATCAATGACTGTACATACTATAGCATCAATCCCCCCAATAAAATATAAAATAGTATAAAATAAAATAAAAGCAATTTAGAGAAATTTTAATAGTACTTGTTTTCTTGTGTGACAAATGCAGAGGGGCTATCTATTTAAGCCTCAGTGAACTGCCATATTCCTTTCTAAGTTGATGTCAGCTTCTAGCATTGTATCCTTTATACTTATAGGGTCTGGTTGTCTTAGAGAAATAATTGAATGTGAACAATTATGCTGACAGAGGCCAGGTGGTGGCACTCCTGGTAGAACATACATGTTATAGTGAGCAAGGACCTGGGCTCGAGGCCCTCCTCCACCCCATCCCCGGTCCCCATCTGCAGAAAGGAAAGCTTCATGAGTGGTGAAGCAGAGCTGCAGGTGTCTCTCTGTCTCTCTCCCTTTATATCTCCCCCGCCCCTCTCAATTTCCGGCTGTCTCTAACCAAAATAAAATAATTTAAAAAAATAAAGAATATTTTTAAATGATGACAATGATGAAATTATGTTGATGCTACTTCCTCTGAGCTGTTTACAGTCTTTCTGTTGTGAACTATTTGCTTTCATTTCTGTGGGTTTATATCAGCATCACTAATTCTCAGCAGTTGCACATCTTCAATCTCTCAGTATCAGCATTAACATCCCCATAACCAGATGTTTATTTTATAAACAAGTTTACATTCAAATTCCACTTCCAATGTTATTATTTTTGTGTATCCCTGCTGCACTTTTATCTTCATTGGGGGCTTCTCTTCTTTGCTTATCTGTTTTTATAAAATAGCAATGGGGTATTTACCGAAAGGCAAAGAAGCTGCATCACTATTTCTTGCTCTCTGTCAGTTAATAGATAATCCAGAGACCAACCTTCAGAGACTCTGAAAAAGATGATGTGACTAGTCCCATGTTATATCTTGTTATTAACAAACTAGTTTATAGACTAAAAGTCTAGTGGCAGATTTTTACTTTATGCAGTTATTTGAGGTTAATAAGCCATGATCAGTGAAACTTAACCCATGTTCCTGAGGGACTAGTGTCATTAAATTTGTGTCAAATGAGATACATGCATATTGTAACTATATAAGAGAAAGCTCTGAAATTACTCAAATTGAAAAACAGATATATTGAAAGAAGAAAAAATTTACTGTCTTGTTGAAATACTGATATATGAATTTGTTGATGTTAACAGAATGCTTTTAACACTCATAAAAATGTTTCTATATGTATTATTTTTATTTTAGTGCTATAAAAATTACCATAATATTGGTGATTTATAAAAATATAAATTTATTATCATACAGATATGGAAGTGTACATTTAAAAATTTTTTTATATTTCTTTATTTTCCATTTTGTTGCCCTTGTTTTTTATTGTTGTAGTTATTATTGTTGTTGTTAATGATGTTGTTGTTGTTAGGACACAGAGAAATGGACAGAGGAGGGGGAAGACAGGGAGGGGGAGAGAAAGACAGACACCTACAGATCTGCTTCACAGCATGTGAAGTGACACCCCTGCAGGTGGGGAGCCGGGGGGCTAGAACCCAGATTCTTATGCTGGTCCTTGCGCTTTGTGCACAAGCACTTAACCTGCTGCGCTACTATCTGACTCCCGAAATTACACATTTTTAAGTGAATTTCATGAGAATAAACTTAAGGTGTCAGTAGAACTGTGCTTCTTGTTCCTTTTGGAGGAATCAGGGAGGTTATTTCTTTGCCTTATTTTTGTATTATCTTTACTTATTTATTAGACAGACATCCAGAAATTGAGGCGGTAAAGGGAAGTAGAGAGGGAGAGAGACAGAGACACCTGCAGCCCTGCTTCACCACTTGACAAGTTTTCTCCTGGCAGGTGAGGACCTTGGGTTCGGACCTGGATCCTTGTAAATTGTAACATGCGCACTACCATTTAGCTTTGCAATTTTTTCTTCTTAAAAAGCATATTTTACTACATAGCATATGATAAAAATATCATAGCATATCACATCATACTCTAGTTTATTGATAGTGGACTAGTTCACAGCCTAACATTATAAGATGGACCCAAAGTATAGTTTAGCAGGCAAAATGCATATCTTGCCATAATCACAGCTCAGATCTGAGCCCTGGCACCATATGGGAACATTTATCACTGCAGTAATGAAAGCTCACGTGCTATAGTGGCTACCTCTTTCTATGCCTCTATCTTCCGGAAGTAAAAAGAATGAAGAGTGTGATAAAAATATCATAGCATATCACATCATACTCTAGTTTATTGATAGTGGACTAGTTCACAGCCTAACATTATAAGATGGACCCAAACTATAGTTTAGCAGGCAAAATGCGTATCTTGCCATAATCACAGCTCAGATCTGAGCCCTGGCACCATATGGGAACATTTATCACTGCAGTAATGAAAGCTCATGTGCTATAGTAGCTACCTCTTTCTAATGAAGAGTGTGAGAGAGAGCTTATGTGCACATGTATCCATAAACTACTGCAAAATATATACCTGAAAGCAGAAGTACACTAGAGTTTGCAGTGAGTACCTCCCTAACACTTCCTCTCCACTATTCCAAGCTTGGGATCCATGATTGCTCAACAAATTGTTTGGCTTCATATGTTAACTCTCTTTTCAATCACCAGGTTCCAGATGCCACCAGGATGCTGGCCAGGCTTCCCTGGATTGAAGACCCCACCAATGTGTCCTGGAGCTCAGCTTCCCCAGAGACACACCTTACTAGGGAAAGAGAGAGGCAGACTGGGAGTATGGACCGACCAGTCAACGTCCATGTTCAGCGGGGAAGCAATTACAGAAGCCAGACCTTTTACCTTCTGCAACCCTCAACGACCCTGGGTCCATGCTCCCAGAGGGCTAGAGAATGGGAAAGCTGTCATTGGAGGGGGTGGGTTATGGGGATTGGGTGGTGAGAATTCAGTGGAGTTGTACCCCTCCTACCTTATGTTTTTGTTCATTAATCCTTTCTTAAATAAAAAATTTTTTAAAAAAAGAATGAAGAGTGTAAGTCTGTTGTGATGAAATCAGCACTGCAAAATCAACGAGTAAATAAATATAATAAAATTATAAAATGAGGGAGTCGCAGCAGTAGGGCAGCAGGCCCAGCGCATGTGGCACAAAGTGCAAGGACCTGCAAGAATCCAGGTTCGATCCCCTGCTCCCCACCTGCAGGGGAGTCACTTCACAAGCAGTGAAGCAGGTCTGCAAGTGTCTATCTTTCTCTCTCCCTCTCTGTCTTCCCCTCCTCTCTCCATTTCTCTCTGTTCTATACAACAACATCAATAACAAGAACAATAATTACTACAACAGTAACAAAAAAATGAGGGCAACAAAAGGGAATAAATAAATAAATAAATATTTTAAAAAAACTTTTTAAGCCAGAGCTAAACAGTGCTCTGGCAAAAAAAAAAAAAAAAAAAAAATTAAAAGTGCAAGATGAGTCATTTTACAAAATTAGAAAAGCTGTGGTGAGGGGTTTGGTGGCAAAGTGCCAGTCTGTGGCTTCAAATGGATAGTGTGAGATGTGATGAAAGGACAGGGTGTCCCAAAGGCAGTGGTGGTGAATCTCTATGAATATTGTTCTCCTCATCTTCAAAAGGGGTATGGCATCACACTTCCACTGAGGTTTTATCAAATATCCAAATGGATAAGTGTAGTTAAAATAATTCCATCCAATTATGGAAGAGGAGGATATAGAAGAAGTAGAAGTTGGATAGTAATTCATATGCCTTTATGTCAGTAAAAAACAAATTTATCTCATGTTGAATTGGACATGTGATAAAAATTATCATTGAGGTCAAACAATTTAATTAGCTGAAAGATCAAAGGATATCCATCAGTTTTCAGGATAGTTTTTACTGTGGGATGAATAGGCAAAAATTATACAGTATGGTAATTGTATTTAGCCTCTAAAGAAAAGACTGCAGATAAATCTATGCAATATAAAATTTGTTTAGACTAGTTTTCATTTGGAGAAAGAAGTCCTGAAATATTTCCAAGCAGTTTACTCACCAATTGAAAGTCATCCAAAAACAGAACTATTGGGAAACCATGGTGTATAGGGTGGAAAGGAAAAGCTCCCTCAGTTTTTTGGAGGGAATAACTTTAAAAATACTTAAATGGCTATGTTTACTTGGTGCAGTTAAGAATTAAACTTTTTGATTTTAATTAACATTGCTGTTACATCTGAAATAAAATATGTGATGTTCTGGTAAAAAAAAAAATCTTCACCACTTACTCTGATAGAGGTTCAGTAATCAGTATGCCCTAGTGTCATTATGTGGCAGTTTCAAAGGCCATTCTCAGTAACATCTAACATGGTCTAGTAGTATAAGCCTTGATACCTAAGCTAGCAGCAGCATGGTAAATAATTTGAATTAAAAAAATCATTAAATATAATCTCTAGTGAGACAGTTTTATCCATACCCGGCCCCCACAAGGTACTAATTTTTAGAAAGGGAGAGAGAGAGAGAGAGAGAGAGAGAGAGAGAGAGAGAGAGCAGGTTAAGCACACATGGCACTTTGGACGTGCAAAAGGATTCTGGTTTGAGCCCCCAGCTCCCCACCTGTAGGGAGGTCACTTCATAAGTGGTGAAGCAGGTCTGCAAGTGCCTATCTTTCTCTTCCCCTCTCTGTCTTCCTTCCTCTCTCAGTTTCTCTCTGTCTTATCCAACAACATCAATGGCAACAATAACAATAAAAACAACAACAAGGGCTCTACCTTCAAGGGCAACGACAACAAAAAAATAAAACAATACAAAAGTATCTTCTTAACATAAATATCTTCAGCCATTGGGTCTTTAAGTTATACTCTACATGACATTTTTCTCAGAAGTTGGCATTTTCATCATGAACATATTAATGCTCTTCAGCAATGTATACTCTTTCTAGAGAGTCAACTCTCTTGCTTCCAGATGATAGGAGATGGTGGCTGTCTAGTAACCTAATAAAGTAAAAAAAATATTTGATGACTGTTCCCTGTGCTATTCTTCAGAATACCATATTGATATGATTGATGGATATGCAAAGAAGATGCTTATTTCTAGGATTTCACTGCAGGTGATATTTTTGGAACTAGTATGCTTTGAAGTCTGCTTGTGTGCCAGGTCAGTCAGTTCATGAATGGATGGGTGAAAATTTTAGTTAAAATTCCTCTAGAAGTAGTCAACATTAAGGTTGACATGAGATCAGTCATAGGTGACTTGGAAAATGAAGGCAACATTGCAGAGTCGTGGAGAACATAAGGGTAGGTAAGAATGAATTAACAAACAAATCAGCATGGAGGACAAGTAGAACTTATATCAACTAGGATAACTCTAGGAATCAACAAGAAACACACAACACACATCAGATGATTTCTAACCAATGCAAAGAATGGGGTATTTACACACAAGTTATCACTGACTAAATGGTTTTCAGCCTAATTTGGGGCATAGAATCCCTAATATTTCTCACATAGGCAGGCAAAGTATGCTTCAGTGGCCAGAGAAAGCCTTAGCAAATAATTTCAGGGGTTAGAAATTGCAAATGAGCCATCACTGGAGTGGAAAAAGATGGAGCAACAGCAGCATCTGTGCTGGTAGCATTTCCCAAGCATCTATTTTTTTTCTGTCTCTCAAATCAGAATAAATATAAGAATCCAAAAAGCAAAGTTCATATTATTTCTAATGACCCAAATTTTTTTACCTTAGTTACTCACAGATATTGTAGAACAAAGTGGAGAAAATAACTCCTGTAAATAACACAAGGATGAAGAAAACACAGCAATTCTAAAGAATTAATGATACACGACTTCTTGTAGGTATTTATTTCTGGTGCCCAGTTTCTAGTTTTATATTTGAGCACAGGACTGAAGTGTCCATGACCCCAGGTTCAGTCCCCACACTGACATATGGCAGAGCTGACCAATGCTCTGCCCTCTAGCTCTCATCCATTCCTTTATAAAAATAACTAAATGTTAAAAGAACAAATGCAATTATATATTTTTATATTATTCATGTATGTAAAGTACTTAAGCAATTTAATGAAAACAAAGTTAATGTACTAAGAGGCAAAAAAAAAGTGTATTTGAAAATTATAGAAAAAATCACTGTCATTGTTCATTCTAAAAATTATTACCATTAGCCATAAGGACTTTCTTCTTTCTTTCTTTCTTTCTTTCTTTCTTTCTTTCTTTCTTTCTTTCTTTCTTTCTTCCTTCCTTCCTTCCTTCCTTTCTTTCTTTCTTTCTTCCTTTCTCTTTCTTTCTTTCTTTCTTTCTTTCTTTCTTCCTTCCTTCCTTCCTTCCTTCCTTCCAATCTATATATCTATCATCTGTCCACCTATTTGCCTACCTGTGGAGTGCCTACCAGCAGGAGTTTGGGACTATTAGCATACAAATGACCTCACCCTGGGGAGGTGCTTCAGAGAAGGGGCTGTATAAAAACATTGGACTTTGAGCACAGCACATGGCTCTCTCTGGCCACGCTTCTCCTGGTCAGAAGCACCTCAGTGGAGGTTCTCCAGGCATCCATCCACCATGTCTACTTCTGGGAACTGAACACGCGTGACTCTGCTAGTCAGTAAACTTTTAGACCCCTCTACAGCCATGAGCAACTTTTACCAGAGCTTATAATTGTTTATCTTATGGGATTAAACTTTTGATAACTATGCTTAGACTTTGTGGACCTAGCGTACTCTTAATCCTTGATGATAAGTGCTTATTTTGCCTTTTACCTGTTTCACCCTAATAAACCTTGTATTGATTAAACCAGTTCCCAGCTCCCTGCAGTGATTCCTTCTAAGCGCCACAGTGACCCTGACCACCAAATCTCTTTTTAAGTTAATTTGCAACACCCATTTATCTATCTATCTATCTATCTATCTATCTATCTATCTATCTATCTATCTATCTATCTGTCTATCATCTATCTATCTATCGCCTCCAGGGTTATTGCTGGGGCTCAGTGCCTGCACTATGAATCCACTGCTCCTGGTGGCCATTTTTTCCATGTTGTTGGACAGGACAGAGAGAAAGTGAAAGAGGAGGGGAAGACAGAGAGGGAGAGAGAATGAGAGACACCTGGAGACCAGCTTCACCACTCATGAAGCTTTCCCCTGCAAGTGGGGGACCAGAAGCTTGAACCTGCTTCCCTGTGCATGGTGATATGTGAGATTAACCTGGTGCACTACCACCTGGATCCCAAAGACAAGGACTTTATTTACAATTCTGGGTGTTAGCTCACATAGTGAGCACATTATTTTTCCAGATGAAAGGAACTGGGTTTGAGTCCCTTGTTACCACAAGGGACTGACAGGGAAGTCTTCCGGAACAGTGGAGCAGTTCTGTAGTGTCATTCTTCTCTCCTTGTTTCTCTCCCTGTCTCTCTCTATCTAGTAAAAAAAAAAAAAATACAGTGGAAGGAGGGAAATGATGCATGCATGAAGGCCCACCAAAAACCCTGAGAAAATATAGAAGTAGTAAGAAGTGTAGGTATGACTTGGAAAGGAAGAGAAAGCAAATATGTATAAATATAAATAGTTATAGAAACATGTCAGGTTTGAGCGCAACCCCCACCTACAGGGGGATAGCTTTGTGAGTGTTAGAGAAATGCTGCAGGTATCTCTTTGTCTTTCTCCCTCTACCAGCCCTTTCCCTCTCAATTTCTGGTTGTATCTATCCAATAAATAATTAAAATGTTAAAAAAAAAAAAAAAGAAATGAGTCAGTGCATATCTGTGACCTTGGGAGAACTACTCATGTTTCCAGTGAAGGAATGGGGACACAGAACTCTGGTGATGGGAATGGTGCAGAACTACACCCCTGCCACCACATAGTTTTATATTTCAGTTTTAAGTCACTAAAAAAATAATTTTAAAAAGTACAGGATGTCAGGAAGCATGGGGTTCTTTTCTGACAAGTTCCTTCTGAGCTGAATTTTACAGTGATTCTATCATTTTTATGTTCAGATGCACTTTCTGTAACTGTGCCTTCATAGGACTTCTAAATACTACTCAGTCACTGTGCACTAAGCACAGAACACACTGCAAATATCATTGCATAAAATAGTACAAACAAAAATAAGAGTACTGAGGTCTAAAATAAAATAAGAAACCTGTCAAGGACTTGACTAACCAACAGTGAAGTCAAACCAGTTCAGTCTGTCTGATGACACCAGGTTTCTCCTTTGATTTGGAGAGATAGATTTAGAAATGATTTAACTAAGGGACAGGAGTAAATTTTACAACCCATCCCTTGTTACGTACGTATATCTAGGCTAGAAAGAAGTCATAGTTTAAGGGCCGGGTGTTGGCACACCTGGTTGAGTGTACATGTTACAGTGCACAAGGACTCAGGTTTGAGCTCCCAGTCCCCACCTACAGGGGGAATGCTTTGCAAGTAGTGAAACAGTGTTGCAGGTGTCTCTCTGGCTCTCTCTCTCTATCACCCCCTTCCCTCTTGATTTATGGCTGTCTCTATCCAGTAAATAAAATAAAGATGATAAAAAAATTAAAAAGAGGTTGTAGCTTGTTAACGACCACTGGGAATATTTGTCCATGTGATAAAGTACCCTAACTACACCTTTAATTCACTGTTTTTCAGTGCTGCTGAGACACTGAAATGAGAACTGCAGTCACATATGACTTGCATATGACTAAATATTCTAGAACTTCCAAGATCAGCCCACAGAAAGAGATGTGCTTCACATCTCATCTATATCTGAAGAATGTGATCTTTCTCCTTGATATCCCAATGATTAGGGACAAAATTTGATGTTCTATTGAATTAGTTATGGTTCTTCAAAGAAAAAAATAACAGCAATAATATACAAATTGATAAATATACACACAAATATACACAGATAATATGTATCATATAGGCATAAGTAGTCTGTATGTGTACATTCATATTCATGGATTTATTATTGATATTAATTATTTGTATTATCATACACACATATTTTTGTGTATATATGTAGAGCAAGAGAGATTTATTATGAGGCATTGTGGCTTCAGACAAGATTCAAGATCAATGTTAGCAAGGAAGAAGTTCAAGACTGTTGATGGTATAATTCACTCCAAATACAGCATAGCTCAGACCCCAGAAGGGCCAATAATTCTACCCAAATTGGAAACTACTAAAGATCTATGCACCCACTCTGTAAGAAGACATGAAAAGTTTCATTCTGTTCTACTTGTATGCCTCATTCAACTCTGTAGCTGATCAGAGAGGTCTAACTCACATTAAGCAGTATGATTTACTTTATTCAAATGAATGATCCAAACACTAGTTTAATATAGAAACCTGCTACAGGGCACAAACAGATGGAATTATGATCAAAGGTTTAGATATTTTGTGACCTGATAAAACCGCATATAAAGTTGACCAGCATACCTACCTTGTATGTGGGGTGGTATGTCTCCTAGCTATTTTAATCTTATTTTCTCTTCCTAACCTTTCACATAAGTATTGCTGATTCACAGAGTATCAGATATTCAGAATGGATCAATTACAAGGGTACAGCATGGATACACATGGTACTTTAGGGAATTTTGTACATAGAATAGATACTACTATGGTTCTGTGATGGGAGCATGTGGAGTGAATCTAGAGCAATCTTCAGATATTCCTTTTCCAATACAGAACAGAAATGACTTGTACACTCAGATTTAAGGTTCTGTCATTACTCCAAATAGCTGAATATTCTTTTTTTTCCAAATGTGTTCTAAAGTGTTTATTTATTTATAGGCTATAGACCAAGAAAAATAGAGGGGGGGAGGGAAAGGTAGACAGGGAGGGAGCAAAAGGACACCTGCAGTTCTCCTTAACTGCTTGCAAAGTTATTTCCCCTCAGGTAGGGAGTGGGGCTTGAACTTGGGTCTTTGTGCACTCAAGCTTGGCCCCTCTCTGAATCTTCTTACATGTTCCCACTTTAAACTCTTTTCCATGTCCATCACCTTGCCTCAAATTCTTACAACAGTCACCCTTTAGAAAAATTAGGAATCAAAATTTGTAAATTATATTTCATGAATTAGGAATAATAATTTTAAAAATATAAGAATTCTCAAAATAATTACTTGGGATGATTTCAATGCTCTTGAATTTATTGATGCTGTCTTTGTGGCCTAACATGTGGTCTATCCTTGAGTATGTGTTATGTGGATTTGAAAAGAAGGTGTATTCCAGTTTTTTGGGGTGGAGGAGTCTGACAATGTCCAAGAGGTCTAGTCTGTCAATCTCTTCATTCAATTCTCTTATATCTTTATTGGTTCTCTGCTTTGTTGATCTGTCTAAGTGTGAGAGTGGGGTATTGAAGTCTCCCACTATTATTGTATTACTATTGATGTATTTTTGAAATTCTTTCAGTAGATGCTTAATGTATTTAGATGGTCCCTCGTTGGGTGCATAGATGTTAATAATTGTTAAGTCTTCTTGGCTGATTGATCCTCTAATCATTATGTAATGTCTTTGTCTATCTTTTATTACTTTATTTAATTTAAAATCTATTGTGTCTGAGATGAGAATGGCTGTTCCTGCCCTTTTTTGTGGACCGTTAGCCTGTATGATAGTTTTCCATCCTTTCACTTTAAGTCTGTGTTTATCTTGTTGTGACAGATGGGATTCTTGCAAGCAGCATATGGTTGGGTTATGTTTTCTGATCCATCCCCCCACCCTGTGTCTTTTGATGGGTGAGTTTAAGCCATTGACATTTATTGATATTATGGATTTAATGTATTGTAGTGCCATTGTTCTAAAAAACAATTTGTTTACTCTGTTATATTGCAAGTATTATAGTGATGTTCTTGTTTATAAGAGGTCTTTTAGTACCTCTTTCAGGGCCGGCTTGGTGATGGTTGCCTCCTTTAACTGTTGTTTGTCTAAGAAGGTTTTGATCCCTCCATCTAGCTTGAATGAAAGTCTAGCAGGATATATTATCCTTGGTTGAAACCATTTTTCATTCAGGGCTCGACAGATATCTTGCCACTCCCTTCTGGCTTTTAGAGTTTGAGTGGAGAAATCTGCAGATAATCTTATGTGTTTTCCCTTGTATGTGACTTTTTGTTTCTCTCTTGCACCCTTTAGGATCCTTTCTTTATCCTTACTTCTTCTCATTGTGACTATGATGTGTCTTGGTGTCTTCAGGTCTGGGTTGATTCTGTTTGGTACTCTCTGGGCCTCTTGAACCTTGATATCCTTTCTGTTATTCAGATCTGGGATGTTTTCTTGTATTATTTCCTCTAGAATGTTTGCTTCCCCTTCCTCTCTTTCTTCCTCTGGCAGGCCAATTATACGAATGTTACTTCTTTTGAGATCATCCCATATGTCTCTGTTGTTGTTTTCAGTGTATCTCAATCTCTTTTTAAGCTCTTTCACCTCTTTCTTTGTTTTCTCTAACTCACCCTCTGTCTGACTAATTCTGTTTTCTGCTTCTGTTAGTCTGCTTTTCCTTGCCTCAGCTTCTTTCTTCATTACAACTATTTCAGCTTTCAGTTCTCTAATTGCCTCAAGATAATCAGTATTTTCCTTGGGGGTCTCAACTGTTGTTTCCCTAATACTGCCATTCCTTTCCTCCAATGTTGTTTTCATTTCTGTGATTAATAAGTTTATTATTGCTTGCATACTTTTCTTATCTATGGTTACTTCTGGCTGATTTGAATTTTCTTCTGGGCTCTTGTCTTCATTCATTGGAGTAGCAGTTTTACTTGTTTTTGATCTACCCATTTTTTTATTTATGTGTTTCTCTTTTTTTTATGCTCTGTTGTTCCTCAGTTGTTGTGTCTTGAGTACAAGTAACACTGTACTAAATACTTTTATGACAATTGCACTCACCAACCTCCGGAATTACAGTAGCAACTGAAGTAAGTATTGAAGTAGTTTAATCGTTACCAGTTAGCCAAACAATTTCTCCAGTCTGTGAAAAAATAGTAACCAAATCCCAGTGAAGAAAGAGAAAAGAAAGAGAGGATAGCAAGAATAGACAGTTATGCAAATCTACTATCCACCGTATATTCGAGGGGTAACAAGAGGGGAAAGGGAACTAGAGCAGAGATACACACATAGAGTGTCCACTCTGAGTCAGATTTCTTCCCCAAAGTAATTCACAAATTCAGAAAGGCAAAGAAGAAGGAAGAAGTGTATGACAAGATTAAAAAAAAAAAGAGAGAGAGACAAGAGAGAGAAAAGGGAGAAGATAAGAAAAAGAGTTGTAATTAAAGAGCAGTGCAAGGAACTTCCCAAATGTGTATCAGTGAATTCAAAAAAGCACCCTGTTTGGTGGTGTGGGGTATCCTGCTTGGAGCTGGTCTCCAGGGACTGCTTATGGCGGGGGGGGGGGAGGAGTTTTGCTTGAAAATTAAAAGGAAGAAAAAAGAATTTTTTCCCCTACTCTAATTCTTAACCCAAATTAAGTTATAGTCATCTCCTTGTCACTGCTATGACACCTTATTGGCTGGCCTGCTAAAGGCAGAAAATCCTATTGTTTCCAGGGGATGTTTTTGGAGCTCAGTGGCTAGCAGCTTCTCAGTCCGCCATCTTCCGGGAAACCCCCCCCTCCAGACTTTTTTAAAGGATTTCTCGAAAATGAAAACTAGCTCCAAGTCCTTTGATCCAATGAGAGCTATACTTAAGAAGTCTTTGGATCCGCCCTCAGGGTCGCGGTGGTCCCTGGAGACTCCCAAGAGAAAGCCCCTGAGCTATATTGCTCCCTCCGGGTCCTCTGCCAGCTGCCCAGCAGCGCTCTACAACCGGCGGAGGAGCCGCCTTCCTGGGTGGAGGACAATGCCTGGCGCACCCGCCTTGCACGGAGCCGCCTGGGAAGTCTGGAGCAGCCTGCCCGCTAGTCCGTGCCACCTTTACTCTAATTCTTAACCCAAATTAAATTATAGTCTCCTCTTTCGTGACTATAATTATTGACTGGCCTGCTAAAGGCAGAAAATCCTACCGTTTCCAGATGTGATCAGAGCACACGCTGCTAGCAGCTTCTCAGTCCGCCATCTTCCTCATCCCCCATCAATCTCAAAATAATTACAATGTAAAATTCCAGCTATATTGAACATGGGTGGTGTGTCACTTCAAATACCATATTCTTACGCTCTATCAAGAAAAGAATATTAGTGGGAGGAAACACTAAGATGATCACACACAGAGATTATGATATATTTCAAATGAATGAAAGAGGTATAAGTCATTAGCAAGCAAATGGCTGGTAGCATTTACAGTGTACAGGACTGATAGAAGGAACATTAGCATGAGAAACAAGAAAGGAAGGTTTAGTGCAAGTTTGAAGAAAAGAGATATTCTGAAAAAGTGAAATAGGGAGAGAAGACCTGAAATTCTATAGGGTAAAAATGTACAATATCATAAGATATCCAAATTCCTGCTTAAGTAGAATTATTAAATAAGTCTAAATAGTTTAACTTAGGGTAGAATGAAGTTCAGTTTCCTTTTTTATTTTTATAAATAAGATAATAAATAAATTACAGTTCAGCAGTTTATCAGTTTGGGTCAGTGTAATTGACTTTCACTTTTCCTTCTTTTGTTTTCTTTTTATTAATATTAAAAATGACTTTGGGGATGTCTTTGACATTAGGATTTTCAAAGTCAAAGTTTATAAAAATCTCCATAAATCACAGTCATATGATGTTCAGCATTAGAATAAACTTCAAAGATCATCTGGCATGCGCTGACATTTCAGAGAAGATAAATCTGCAGCCAGGAGCTTTTAAGTAGTTGTTGGGCAACTTATTAACACAGACATTCCCAATATTTTTCCAAGTTTAGTTGCTACCAAACTCTCTTGAAACCACATATTAGAAATAAAGCCTCAGAATTTAGTCCAGCGATTGTAGTAGTAGTAGTGGTAGTGGCAGTGACAGTGGCAGTGGTAGTAGTAGTAGTGAGGGGCTAATACATTTATCTCTACATGTCTATAGTTTCCTAGTTCTGCATAGGAGGTGTCTGCTACATACCCTCGACTTCCCATTAAGGAATTCCAGACTTTAGCTATGTCCAGAATTTCATCTTTCATTCCCTCCCTCCCCAGAGCCCTTTGCTTTAGTGCACTACACCATGCACTAAAGCAAAGGGCTTTAGTGCACTACTCAGGCCAAGTTTCATCCTGTATTCTTTTTTTCTAACTGTCTCTCAAGCTCCACCTAGATGTGAAGTCATCCTGTATTCATCCTTCTCTTCCTAACCTATCCTGTTCAACAGTTTTCTTTCTCTTTCCAGTGAAGGTGTGGCAAAGCTTGAGATTTTAAAGTTTCTGTTCTGTCTAGGTGTTTGATAGTTGGCCTTGGTTCAACCATATTGGTCATATCCCTCTGTTTTTCCTGCCCTCCATTTTCTTATATATTTGTTTCTTTTGTTGCTGTTGTTTGAGTTCCCATTTCTAAACTTTGTCTGGCAAGAATTACAGAAGTCAGTCTAGTGACTGATCTTATCCTGATTATCTAATGGTTGAGCCTTGGTGGGGGTAATACAGATGAGTCTTCAAAGAAATAAACATAGTCAGGAGTGATCTTTTCAGACCTCTTTGTTATTACAAGCAGAGAAGTAGTACTGTGGGGGTATATGCTGGCTACAGTGGAGGGTAGAGATTTCTGGATTTTCTCTGTCAGAATAAACCTTGCGTGTGATGACTTTGAACAGACAGCAAGTCCCATTCTACACCTATGAGAACAGAAAATGGGTATTAAATGCATGAATAAATATACTCATAGCATCTCTGTCCATAATAGTAAAAAAATGAAAACAGCCCACATGGGGTCAGTGGTTTGCTAAGAAGAACACAGGACTTACAAGCCTAAGGCACCAGTTTTCACCTCCAGCACTTTATATACCAGAGGAATACTGTGGTCAGTGTGTGTGTGTGTGTGTGTGTGTGTGTGTGTGTGGTGTATGGTTCTTTCATAAAATAAATTAGTCTCTAAAAATACAAAAGAAGGGAATACTTATATATGTTAGTGTTGCTGAGATTCAAAAGTTATGCAAAATGAAAAAATAAACACAAAACATTACCATTTGTGTGATTCTGTTTATTTGATATATGCTGAATCAACAGAAATGGAAATCAGCCAGCTGGCTAGTAAGAGCAAAATGGAAGGAAGAGGAAATTAAGAGAGATTGCTCACTGAGCACAAGGTCTCCTGTGGGCCATACTTTGGAAATTAAGAGAATTGACGTTTACACAGTATTGTGGGTGCACTAAATACCATTGCATGGTATAATTTTAAATGGTTAATTTAGGATTATGTTGAATAAAAAAAAGGGAAGTGTGGATTTCTATTGATATGTCAAAAAGATTAGGTTACTCAATTATAGCTGAGTTTGTAATAGGCAAACACTAATATGGGTGTTAAATTTTTAATGCTATGAAACCCATAATCAGTTGACAGATTTGACTGATATTCTAAATAATATGAGCTGGTCTGATTGAATGAGTGGAAAGAATATGATATTAGAGTGGTTTTTCCAACTTCTCTGAAGAAGAAATTTCACCTGTGGATAATGTAAGTCTGAATGTCATCCCGACAATTTGGCCAGTGCATTTCAGAATTGTACCATGTACCTATAAACACAAATGAAACAAACAAGTATTTTCATTAAATCTACAACTGCCTCCTTTTAGGTTAACTTTTACTGGTTTTACACTGAGTTATACAACTCAATTCTAAATTTGAATGATCTGGTATAAAAAAAGTATTTTGTGTTCTCTCAACCAAGTCTGTAAGAATCTTCTCATGAAGATAGTAATCACAAAAAAAGAAGAAAAAAGTATTCCTGAGTAATAAAATTCCAGAGGGGCAGAAATGTTAGAAGAAGATCACCAGAGGGTTCTGAACTCCAATTCTAGGAGGGCCCAGGGAGATAATTAGAAGAAGAGAAGAAAAAACAAACAAAAAAAGGACATTTGAAAGCAGTAATAGGTGTGTAGATGTGACTTAGAAAGGAAGAGAAGGAGGCAGCACCATAGAAAAATGGCTATAGATAGATATAGATATATAGTAACAGAAATAATAGTCAACCCATATCCAGTTTCCAACAGATGGAATGGGGTTGCATAACTCTAGAGGTGGGAACATTGTGGAATTATACCCCTGCTATCTCATAAAGCTGTAAATCAACATTAAATTACTAATAAAATTTTTAAAAACGAACCCTAGAAAAATATAAGGTGTTTGTAAGTAATGCAATTTAGAAATTAAATTAACTATATTTACTGGAGAAACAAGTAAGTCCAGTGATCCATAAAATAATGATGTGTAACTAAAGGTGACGCCTATACTAAGCTCAAACCTGCTCATGGCTCATGAAAGAGAGAGAGAGGAGAGAGGAGAGAGAAGAGAGAGAGACAGAGAGAGAGAAAGAGACACACACACACACAAAGAGAGAGAGAGACAGAGATTAGATAAGAAAGAACAAAAAAATAAGAAGTTGGGACAGGATTTCACTGTGAAGAGACAACACAAAGTCATGCTTCGAGGTTTATAGAATCGTTCCATGACTGTTGTGGTGATGTTTTAGGTTCATAGAACAGTACACCAAAAAGAGTGAATTGAGCTGTTAACTTATTCCTTAGTTTTATTATATGTGCCAGAAGGTTTATTTAGAGATAAAGTTGATCAGAAATGCTCACTCATATCTGGAGAGAACTTAGTTAAGTTCAGAATGAAAGAATCATGAGCAGCGTTCTGTTACTATTGGGTAAACCTTCACTTTATTTGGTTCCTTGAGCATGTTAATTGTTGCACTTTCTGACCAGTAAATTTGGTTTTTATCTTTTTCTAGAAACAAAACAAAACAAAACAAAAAAAAAACAAGGAAAGGAAAGGTATAGCACAGAATAGACTGCTTCCCAGTAGGCTCTGAAAATCACCAATTCCTGCGTTTTAGACCTCATATCCTCAGAATGTTTTCTTAAGAAACATTTTTGGGAGTTGGGCTGTAGCACAGCGGGTTAAGCGCAGGTGGCGCAAAGCACAAGGACCGGCACAAGGACCGGCATAAGGATCCCGGTTCGAACCCTGGCTCCCCACCTGCAGGGGAGTCGCTTCACAGGCGGTGAAGCAGGTCTGCAGGTGTCTATCTTTCTCTCCTCCTCTCTGTCTTCCCCTCCTGTCTCCATTTCTCTCTGTCCTATCCAACAACGACAACAACAATAATAACTACAACAATAAAACAACAAGGACAACAAAAGGGAATACACAAATAAAAAAAAAAGAACCCCACCTGCAGGGGAGTCGCTTCACAGGCGGTGAAGCAGGTCTGCAGGTGTCTATCTTTCTCTCCCCCTCTCTGTCTTCCCCTCCTCTCTCCATTTCTCTCTGTCCTATCCAACAACGACGACAACAACAATAATAAAACAACAAGGGCAACAAAAGGGAATAAATAAATAAAATATTTAAAAAAAAGAAAAAAAAAAAGAAAAGAAACATTTCTAACTCAGAATGATTTAAAGTTGGCCTTCATCAAATTACAGGCCCTGAGGCCACATTCTTTAGTGACACTAAGGATATATACATTTTCACTTGCTCTTAATGAGCTTAATGAGCTGACTGACTCAGGTCATCAGAAATATGAGGAAATATTCTAACAGGAATGAAAGAGTCCAAATGACATAACAGGAATAAAACATTTTGGGGAAAATAACTCAGTGGAGATGGAATATGGGGCATATACACAGTCACTACCAATAAACTGAGATTAAGAACAAAAAAAAAAAAAGAAAAAGAAAAACAGGTAAACCTTGGATTGTATGTTAATCTCTAAGAACTAAAATTTTATTTTTCAAATATAAATGTCCATATATATTTTGGGAGAAAAGTCCTACTGACACCCATAACCAAGGTCTTCAAACATGTCTACAGGTCTCAATCTAATGTTAGATCTAACTGTGTTTGATGGTTGACCTGAGACTTCCTCTTCAGAGATCTAGAACATTTGGTGGGATTGGCACTTCATTCCTGGGTGTTTACATGGCATCTCACTAAGGAGGAGACTACAGTTCAGCAGCAGCTAGAGTAAATCTTCTTGAACAGTAGTCTGATCCTTCACGAAGGATGCATGACAAGGTCTTTTATGATGACCTTGACTTATTTTTTTTATTACCTTTATTAATTTGATAAAGACATACAGAAATTGAGAGGGAAGGGGGGTGATAGAGAGGAAGAGAGCCAGAGAGACACCCACAGTGCAATACTGCTTCACTACTCACAATGTTTTCCCTCAGCAGGTGGAGACCAGAGGCTTAAAGCCAGGTTTTGAGCATTGCAACATGTGCACTCAACCAGGATGTCCCAAGGATGACCTTGACTGATGTGGCTTGGAGACCAACTGCTCTGGGACAGTAACTCCCCGTGAAATTACATCTCTGCACAGTCTACAGTCTCATATCTTTCCTTAGTCATTTTACCCCATCTGGCTGCTGGAACCTGCATCTCAGTAGGGGTTTAGTAAGCATTACTTGGTAGATCTATTGGTTCTTTCTCTCTACTGCTCCAGACTTGCCAGAATCTGCCTACTACACATGTGCTGGAATCAAGGCAGTGAGCTCAACTGTGGTTGTAAAATGCTCGAGGTTCTGTTGCTCCTCTAGCATCCAACCCCCTGAATTCAGTTCCATTAAACTATTCAAAATGCTAGAACTAAATCCAATTTTAGGCTGAGTGACTGCCCATTTTGGCCCAGGACTGCTTGAATATTAGCACTGAAAATCTTACATCTCTGGAAATCTCTGTTAGACAAACTAGAAGAGCTGTTCATCCTAGTATAGATTTTACAATCGGGACTATGAACACAGACCTTCTTCTCCTGAATTGAAAATAGTAACTCTATTTGTAATACTCCAATCCAAAGCACTGAGGACCCACATATCCTATAAAAATGCATGTGGAGAACAAAGAGATACAAAGAATTGGGCTGTCTGAAATAAGAGATAAGAACATGGATAATGAAAGTCCTTCAAAGGCCAGTTTTCCCCCAGAGAAACAGTTACATGCACAGATAAGAAATACAAGTCAGGGAACTGTAAATAGAGTCTGGCTGCAAAGAGATGAGTACTAAGCAGAGAAGGCTGATGTGGTAGCACATTTGCCAATGGGAAGGTTCCAAGCTGGACTATTTCCAGCATGATCTTCCTGGTCCATGGCATCGCTTTGCTTCCTGCCCTTGGTGATAGGGATTTTACACATCCAGAAGTTGTTGAGCAGGCCTGGAGTGTCTGCTTAAAGCAAAAATATATAAAACATCGGCTTTATAATCTACTTTAATTGCTGTTCCAAGTTGCAAACCTGATTAAAATTCTGTGATTTCCCCAGGCATCAAATAAATACAGCTATAACTCTCTATTCCACTTCCACCCAGCTTATCAGCAAATGGTCCAAGTCTTCCAATTCCACTTCACAACCTTCACCTGTACCTGCCTACCTGACCCACTGTTACAGAATTTTCTCCATTTGTATCAGAAGACCAGGCATTAGCAAAGCTCTAAGAATCTCTTCCTTTTCCCCCCACAGGAACTATAGTCAAAAAAGGACAACAGCATCTCTGATGATGAGAGTCCTCTATAGGAGCTTCCTTCTGCATCCTCGATTTCATGTTCTGCAGAGCTCTGGAGACAGTATGTGGTATGTTCTCAGCTGAATTTCTCTATATTCCTTCCTCCTTTACATTCTCTTGTGTGAATGAGACCATCTGCAGAAAGTTTACTTATAGTTTCTAGAGCTTTCTCTTCACCTTCCCACTGTCTTACTTAGTTCACAATACCTATTCTTCCTCCCAATAGTGCATTCTTTCTACTGAGATCAAACAAGTGCTTCAAAACTAGAGTCACAGTGATCTCTCCTTGGAACACCAATTGCCTTACTTCTACTGGAAACAATATCACTCTTATGGCCTCCACATAACACTCATGAAAAATAATCATATTGTAATCATTACAATAAATGTCTTATTCCATAGATGTATGGTTTCATCACCTTGGGAGCAAAGATCCTTAAAACTATACATCTTACATTATTATCAGCTTCACTTAAAATAATGCTCTGTGAATAATGGGTAGTCTAATGGCATTTATTGTAACAATTGTCTTTAAAGAATGCTAGGGACAATTATGATTTCAAACATTGTATAATATTAACCTAATACGATCTATGAAAACATACTTTGTAGATGTATTTTTGGTAAACCAGGAACATAAATAATAAAGATAAAACGTACTCACAAGTTGGGGTAGATTAGAATTTACAGGGCAGGGAAGATAGCAAAATGGTTCTGCAAAAGATTTCTGTGCTCGACGCTTCACAGTCCCAGGTTCAATACCCAGCACTGCCATAAACCAGAGCTGAGCAGTGTTCTGGTGTATCTCTCACTCTTTCTTTCACTCTCACTCTCTCTGTGAATCTTTACTTCTCTCTCATTACATTTTTTCCAAAATATATTAAAAATAAAACTAAAAGAGAATATGCAGAAGTTCATGCTAAGAGATAAACTAAAGCTAGAACATTCCTAGCTATAAAAATATAATTATTTTTCCTCCCCGCTAGCAAGCAAATGGCATAACTTTCTGTCAATCAAAAGACAGAGAATATTAGTATATTAGATGTGGGTATCAAGTTCTTACTTTTATCTCTAGCAATAAATCTTATTCAAGTAAAATAGAGAAATCCAAGGATTCAGATGAAAGTGTCCTAGAAGTAGGTGTACTATAATTGCTGCTAAGTGGAAAGGAATTTCACCTTCTTATTATCTGCTTTGATCTTTAATTAATTACTAATAGTTTCCTCTCAAAATAAAAACCAATAGGCTAAATGAGATACCATGACCCTCTTTATGCCTTCATTTTCATTCCTTCCATAAGAAAAAAAGCATCTAGAATGCAAATTTGTGCCTGTTCTACTGTTCTTTTCAGCTTCCAACCAATTAGTTGTTTCTTCTCTTATACTTAGAAGAAATATATAAATAGCTCATTATTCCAGAGAGCTCATTATTCTTAGCTTGGATCCTTTTTACTTTATTCATTACCTTGTCAACATTGACATTTATAACACTTGTCCTAGATTCCCCAGGCAAAAGGTAAACAAATCAATAGTACTTCCATTGGCAAGGAAAAATAATATCAGCCAAAAACAAAACAAAATCAATGGGCAACATGACTGTCTGATTTTATTCACAATAGCTAGTGTTTTTCAAACACTATGCTCCAATATTTAGAGGTACTAACTTATCTACACAAATCAAACAAGTGAGTATTATTGCTACTTTACAGATGAGAAGACTGAGGCTCAAAGGGATACAATTGATAATGCCATAATTGCTGTCCACTTACTGAATTCCAGCTCTGAAGTAGCTCCTTGTAAACCCATTCACTATCTGCATTGCTGCCAATTTCCATTCTGAGAAAGCAACAAAGTTTGCAAGAATCCCAGAGAATTCAAGATCCAGCTGCAGCTAATTAGTTTAAGAACATTGTGTGTAGTATGATTACTTTTCATTTTCTACAGATGAAATAAATGTACTTTCTCTTAAAATAGTATCTTTATTTATTTATTGGATAGAGACAGACAGAAATTGAGAGGGAAGGGGGAGATAGAGAGGGAGAAACAGAGAGACACCTGCAGCACTGCTTCAACACTTAACAAAGCCTTTACTTGTCAATATTGGAAGACTATATTTTCAGGGATCATTTCTATAGTTTGTAAGAAGGAGGTAAAAGCCACAGATAAGACTCAACTCCTGTCACTGGAACCTTGCAATCATTCCATGTTGACAAATGGAGGAGTCTGAAAGTAGTGACTCCACATCTTTCAAATCAGACTAGGTTCCCATATATTCAAGCACAGTTTATCCTTCACATACTATATGGTTCATTAGATGATAAAGTTCATCTGAGATGTGTTTACTCCTGAGAATAGAAACTTGAATAATGTTATATAGGCTTGGGCTGGTTAAACTCTGGATACCACTTTATCAGAAACTAGCAACTGGGCCCACCATCATCCTCATAAGTTACCAGGCATGTATTAGAGTCGGTGATGCTTAATGCTTTACTTGTTGCCCCTGAACTACAAGAAAGAAGAATGACATGTAAGCCAATTATATAAGGTGTGGGCAACCATTTCTCTTCTTTGAACTCTTCCCTTAAGTCAGGACTGCAGAGTCCAATACTACTCTCAAATGAATCAATAATACCTTAAAAAGAAACTATCTTAAATCATTAACAATTCAAACAATTAGTTCTTAGTGGCACATGGATTTGTTCTCAGGTCACCTAACACTACAGACAACTGCTTTGGTCAAGTCTTCTACATCATTGTTAATTAACAGACATTGTCTCAAAGGAAAATTGTTTGCATTGAATAAAAAGTATCTACAACTATTAGTCAAGGGGAAGTTTCTCAAATTGGTTGGATTATTTCACTATTATTTTAAACATTAGCAAGAAAATATGCTATCAGACAAATGTAAATTATATAGACCAAATGAATATTTGTTTTCTAATACAGCAAATTTCCTTCCTTTATCTACTGTTATCACATATTAAATTATCAGTAAAGCATATACATAAAGCTAGTTGGGTCAATAGTGGTGTGTTCATATATTATTACTATTAGTTTCTGTTGTGTTTTCAAGCACTTATTGAAATATTATTTTATGTCAGAGATCATGCAAACCACTTCATCTCCATTATTACTTAATCTTCCAAATAATAACAGGCATTTCAGTTATATAGTAAATATAGTATAATATAATATAGTATAATATTATATATAGTATAATATAATGTATAGTATCATGTAATATACTATACATTATATTTTACTATGCATTATATTTTATATGACTGAATATACATAGTCCAACTGAAAAAATGAAGTTCAGAAGATTCATATATTTTACCAGGTCATTTAGGGAATGCCAGTGTTGATTCAAAATCTGGGCCAATTTCAAAGCCTGGAAACATCCCCCTCTACCAGCACCATCACCATGGTTAAAGCCTAGCCTCCATTCTGCTTTTGTGTTGGGTAACATCTAATACAATATATACTGTATCTTGATATCCTGGACTTATGCATGTTTTAGACTAGCACAAACTATGATTTAATCAACACTATATATGGCTTGACAACTCCGTGGTTTCCCAGAGGTCTGTGGGTATTGTGAGAGGCCAAAGCCTCCCTCTCTGCCACAGTGATGATCCAAGGACTGATGAGAAACTATGTGACCTGTTAACCTTCATATTATTGCCTATCTCAATACCATATGAGATTAGTTAGTAAAAATATTGTACTTTTCCTGAGATAACTGATGTGCCTGCCATTTGATATTTACCCTATGTAATCTATATCTTTCTTGTGAACCTAACCTCCTTTTCAGATGTACTCCTTATACTTCTTGTTGATGTAAGCATTCTGTGGAATTTCTTTGTTACAAACCTATAAAAAGATCGACTGTTCTTTGTTAGAGCGCACACTTCTTCTGTCCTCATCAGACAGAAGGGTGTTAGCCACACTGGCCTTTCTTAAAATAAACTTTAGTCTTAGAATATTTCTCCTTGTTTGAGTAATTTTGTTTGAGTTAGCCCGAGTGGAGACTTCAGTGTCATGGACCAGTGGAGCTTGTTCCCACACTTTTGAACACAGCACATGGGAGGGTAAACACTTTAATTCAGAATTCCTCTAGTAAGAGACTACAGATTGTCTGGAATAACACTTCTATTGTGTAAGATCCTAAATATGTGAGACCTAATTCAGAACATGGAATTCAGACAGATAGCATCTTTCTTTAAACACCAAGCTCATCTCTTGATAGTTTTGTAACACTGGGCAAGTTAGTTGCCTCTGAGATTCTGTTTATTCATGGTGTATATTAAACATATTAAATTATCATTAAAATATTAAATTATTAGTAAAACATATACATAAAGCTAGCTGAGTCAATAGTTTTTCTTATATCACTATTAGTTTCTGTTATTTTCTCAAGCATTTATTGAGATACTATTTTATGTCAGAAATCATGTGGACCACTTCATCTCCATTATTACGTGATGCACCAAAGCAAAAGACTCTGGGGAGGGAGGAAAGGGTGGATAGGAGGAAAACTCTGAGGGCCTATTATATAGTGAAATTGGTTATTAAAGGGCAAATGACATTGACAAAACTTTGACCAGACTCACTACAAAGAAAAAAAAAAAAGAAAGAAAAAGAGAGAGAGAAGACCAAAATAAATGTTTGTATAAATGAAAGTAGAGTATTCACAGTAGGTTAATAGACATCACAGAAACCCAAAGCATTATGTGAGGCTTCTATGAATGTCAATAACCTAGATAACCTAGACAAGTTCTAGAAACACACAGCCTCTCAGGACTGAACTAGCAGGACTAGAAAAAAAAAAAAAAGAAAAAACAACTATAAGCAAAGAAACTGAAACAGTAATGAAAAAATGACACCAATAATAAAATGAAGACCCAGAAGATTTTACAAAAATATTAAGAAAGAGCTATTACTATACTTATCAAGAACTTCTAAAATATTGAGTGCACAAGAAAATTCCCTCACAAGTTCTATGAAGTCAACATCACCTTACCACCAAAAGCAGGCAGAAGAGCCCAAGAGTGGTGCACCTGGTTGAGTGCACATGTTACCAAGTGCAAGGACCCAGGTTCAAGCCCACGGCCTCCAAATGCAGGGGAGAAACTTCACAAGTGGTGTCTCTCTTTATCTCTTCCTTCCCTCTCAATTTCTCTCTATCGTCCATTTCAAAATAAATTTAAAAGATTAATAAAAAGCTTTAAAAAAGAATATGGGGGAGTCAGGCAGTAGTGCAGCGAGTTAAGTGCACATGGCACAAAATGAGAGAATCCCAGTTTGAGCCCCCAGCTCCCCACCTGCAGTGGAGTCACTTCACAGGCAGTGAAGCAGGTCTGCAGGTGTCTATTTTTCTCTCCCCCCATCTGTCTTCCCTTCCTCTCTCCATTTCTCTCTGTCCTATCTAATGATGACATCGATAATAACAACAATAATAACTACAAAAACAATGAAAAACAAGGGCAACAAAAAGGGAAATAAATAAGTATAAAAATAAAAAAAATTTAAAAAAAAAGACAGACAGTGGTCTGGGAGGTTGTGTGGTGCCTACGGCACCTCAAGCATAAGGTCCTGAGTTTGATCCCTGGCAGCACCTATACCATCGTGATGGCTAGTTCTTTATCTCCTCCTATCTTTCTCATGAATAAATAAATTATTTAAAAAACAAAATATGGACATAGTACAAAAAAGAAAGAAAGAAAGAATGGAAAGAAGGAAGGAAGGAAGGAAGGAAGGAAGGAAGGAAGGAAGGAAGGAGGGAAGGAAAAAATAGATTGGTATCCCTGATGAACACTGTTGATAATATATTAAACAGAATTCTAGAAAGCCAGATCCAGTAGCACATTAAAAAACTGTACACCATGACTATGTAGGATTTATCCCAGAAATTCAAGGCTGGTCCAATACACATAATTCTGTAAATGTGATCCACTACATAAAAAGAAAACCAAAATCCACATAATTATTTGACGTAGATAAAACCTTTGACAAGATTTAACAATAATTTTATGGCCAAAACAGTAAGAAATGGGGCTAAAAGAAAAGTCTTCAAAATATTCAGCTATATACAACAGACCTCCAACCAGCATCATACTGAATAGTGAGAAACTCAAAGTTTTCCCTTTGACAAGGTATAGGACAAAGCTGTGCACAATCACTATTAATATTTAATATAGTGTACAAAATCCTAGACATCTCAATTAGGAAAGAGACAGGAGGAACTGAAAAGATTCAGATTGGAAGAAAATAAATAAAACTGTCAGTGTTTGTAGAGAAGATACCATACATAGAGAACCCAAATGAGCACAGTAAAAAATTCCTGGAAATAAGTAAGGTGGGAGGGAGCAATATCAACATACAAAATAGTGGCATAACTCTCTATCTCTCATTCTATCAAAAAAGCCAAAAAAAGGCCATCAGAAGTGGTGGAGTTTTATAGGCACCAAGCCCCAGCAATAACACTTCTGGCAAAAAAATAAATAAAATATGTTAATTCTGGATATACCTTGAAACACATATAAGCAGTATTAGAAACTGAACCAAAAGAAGCTATGTTTTGGAAATTGCCCTCTACACTAAATCAATAGGTATGGTAATAAACAGAATAAACTTTAAGAACATTATACATTTACTTGAAATAATTCTTCAGAGAAGACTTTTGTTTCAAAGAAGATATAGATTTCTCATAGAACATCTCTTAAATATCACCTTGCTCTTGCAACACACTTGCATAGTTAGTGGAACAAAGCACAACAGAATCCCAAAATCAAGTACAAAAACTAAGCAAACTTAGCAAACTTACTGCATGTAACTGCTATCCTTCTTGCTTAAAAGGTATCAAGGGTGAGGGAAAGCATCAGTAAAACACATATTACCATATATGAGGACTCAGGTCTGAGCCACAAGTCCCCACCTGCAAAGGGGAAGGAAGTTTTATGAGTGTTGCAGGAGCCTGAGAGAATCTCTCTTTCTCCCTCTCTCCTGCCTATTTCTCTCTCTTTATATCATAATAAAATAAATAAAACTTTTATTTACTTCTTTTTGAAGTTGACTAGTCATGAACCTAAAGGCTGGAATAATGAAGATGAAGAGTTGACTATGGGCCCCAGATCATGTAAAATTGATAGGGTTTACTATCAACAATATTTATACACTTTTCCCATATTTGGGAGCTACTTTCTTCCCTGATCCAGCTTCCTGGTCATTTTTCCAGCCAAGACATCATCTCCATAGACAATAACTTGGATCTGCCTGCATATCAGAATTCAGGCTCAAGGAAAAAAAAAAAAAACTAGTATAGCCACAGGTCTTGGAATATAACTAAAATATGCCTACAAAATGGAGGACCCCCAACTCTTCATCACATATTATTAATGCTGTGCTGAGCCAATACATAATCCAGGAGTAACCACTTCATATATTACCATTGCTAGACTGTTGTAACCATTGTCACAAAACATGATTAGTTCTTTGTGTCTCAATCCAGAATTTTTCTCTGGAAACTTTAGAAAAAAGAAATTTGCTTTGTACTAGCATCAGTGAAATGGCTGTGGAGTTGCTGATTCTACCTCTGTTGCTCTTTGCCTAGGGTTGAATATTCACAGAGAGGTAAATCATGTCAAAAGAGGAGTAAGAAACAGGCAGATGATTAATTGAATCACAATCCAACTTGGATTCTGAGTCATATCTGAAGCAAAGATTATGCTTTTAATCTTCTGTTCTCACTTATTATGAAATTATCTTGTTTTGTTTTTTACCTTATTTTTTGATTGGGTAGTAACTGTTGAGACACTCCATTTCTGGGTCTATGTTGACGCAACAATAAACCATTAAAAAGAAAAATTCACCTAAAAACTTAAGTTAGTTACATTGTGACTTCTTGAGTTTCCTATGCTGTTGCCCCACAGAGGTTGGCACAGCAGCAAGGAGACACTACATTGACATGAAGGACACTGACCCAGCCTGGTGACTCAGGATAAAATCTCCCCTCCTCCAGAAAGGTAAATTAACAGAAAATCAAAGACCTTAGCCAGAGAGCCTCCTGAAAGAAAGGCTACAAAGAAAGCCACACTAAAAGGAAAACTGAGGAATACACAGACAGAAAGGACAGAAACCCCAATGACTAGACATATACAGATTTAGGAAAAAAAAAAAAAAGACAGAGTTCAGAAAACTCATTATGAAATCAATTCAGGAAACTAAAGTTAAGATTCAAAAACTCAGTGACTATTTTACCAACTAATTACAAAGTACAGAAAAAACAAATCCAAAAAGAACTGCAGGGCCCAAAGAACACTTTGAGTGCAGTTTGGGCCTCTTACGAGCCTCAGGTGGAAGACAGAATATCAACCACCACATTTTGAATTTAGAACTCTTGGAAAGGACGGGTTTAAGAAAAATGAAGCACTTCTCTGTGAAACAGAGGACTCCATCAGAAAGACAAACATCAGAGTTATTGTTTTCTTTGAAGAAGAGGAGAGGCAGAATGGAGTAGAGAATATATAAAAGAAATTTTAGAAGAAAATGGTCCATACCTGAGCAGTATTCAAAATATAGAAATCCAAGAAGGTGAATACACACCTAAAATTTTAATCCAAAATGACACACAGTAGGACACACCACTGTAAAACTATTCAAAACCAGGGATGAGGAAAATACATTACAGACTGCCAGGGAAAGGTAGAAAATCACATACAAAGGCAGAACCATCAGGATTTCATCAGATTTCTCATTACAAGCCCTAGAGGCAAAAATGGAGTGGAGTGGCATAGTCAAAGTATTAAGAGATAAGAATTTCCGGGGGCTACAGAGCAGCAGCAGCTGTGTTTCTCTCCTCTCCTCTCCCGGGTCAACTAGGAATACCAAAGGACACAACCTGGGACCGCCACAGCATGGGCCTGGAACGACTTCAGGAACCCACCAAATCACCAGTGGGTGTAAACATGTGTAGCTCATGGACAGACAGGAGCCTAGGGAGAGATAAAGTGGCTGGTAACAGTCCAGCAGTTTACCAGTTGAGACACTACCTCCAGTCTGTTTCCTCAACAAGGGAAAGGCTGAAGGGAGGAGAGGACTCCCCTGAGACTTGCCAAATGCAACTGTGAGTCTCCATTGCTATTGTCCTCAGAATCTGAAGCAGCAGTAGGGAGGCCCTGTGCTGACACCAGAGGACAGGGAACTAATGAGGAAATTCAGGAGAAGATCTATAACTCAGTGGCCTAGCAGTGGTGTTGTAAAAGTCTCTTTGCATAACCACTGGATTATCTCTGCACCACCCTGCTTTATCTCTTTGTCAGGAGTCAGTGATTAAGCTAAGAACCCTACTTATAGTGTAAAAGTCCTTAGACTTCCATAGCCTACAGGGAAGAAAAAGAACAAAAGAGGCTTTTAAACCACTGAGCTCCAACTCAGAGATTAAAATACCATTGAAACAACTGTCAATTTCAACAACCATGAACCCTTTAAGTACCTAATTAAACACAAGTCAATCCAGGCACTAGTGATCAGTAATTTGAAAAATACTGAGAGAGGGTCCTCATAGGATACTATATAAAATGGTTAAACCAACAAGAAGAAATATTGGAGAAAGGAACCAGGACAAGAGTCCAGCTAAAAGCCCCCATCGGTTGAAGCACAAAATAATGAAGTCAACATCCAAACACTATTTAAGGAAATAATTACAGGAATGAGTAAAGAGTTTGAAAGAATTTTCATCAGAAATGCAGAAACAACAAATGAGACCCTAGAAGAAAACACTAAATATCTCAAGGTTATTAAAGAGCTGAAAGCTGAAGTAGCTGAGCTAAGAACACAACTAGCTGAGCAACCTAAAACAGTATCAGAACAGGGTAACAAAATAGAGAAAACAGCAGAGGGGAGAGACAATAGAATAAATGAGGTTGAAGACAGAATTAGCAAGATTGAGGACAAATTAGAGACAACTAAAAAAGATAAGAATTCCCAGACACAAATTCTGTGTCCTGATAAATTAACCTTCAAAGATGAGGGAGAAATAAAGATATTTGCACATATTCAGAAACTGAAGGAATTTGTCACCATTAAATATTTCTTACAAGAATTACTGAGTGAAGTCCCACATGAAAAGAAGGAAAGGAATTCCAACTTTTAATGACATGATCAGTATTAGAATAGAATCAGGAACATAACAACAGCAGTTATGTTTACAGCTACATTATTCACAATAGTCAAAGAATGGAATGTCCATCATCAGATGACTGGATAAAGTTATAGCATACATATTCCATGGAATACTATACACAATCAAAAAGATTATATTGTATCATTTGGAATAAAATGAATGGAAGAGGTGATTATGCTTAGCAAAATAAAGAGATAAAAACCAACTACAGGATTATTTTACTCATATGTGGAATCTGGAAATCTGATTTTCATAAATTTGCCAAAAAAAATTCAAACAAAACAGAAGCAAGCAAACTGCTTGTAATACTTGTGAAAACTATGGTGGTTATCATTGGAGAGGTGAAGGGTGAGGATACAGAACTCTGGTCTTCGGTATAGTGTGGAACTGTACATTGCAATCTTATAACAAACTACTAGTAACAAAATTTTTATTAAAAAAAGAAATCAATAAATGTATCAACACCTTTAAACTTCACATAAGGTATTTTTATAAATAAAAATATCTGATAACTATTATGTAATGTTTAAATACAAAATGACACAAACAAAAAATGAGAGAGAAGACTTTAAATTAACAGACATGCTTAAAAACAATAAAGTATTTCTTTTGGAAATTTGAAATAACAATGACTGATTGAATAAGTCTAATAGGCTATTATGCATAGATAAAGAACTAGTGATGGCTTAGAATGCAAGAGAGTGTTACAAAAGCATTGTAAAGAAACAGAAGATATGTTAGGATAGAGTTAGAAGTAATACCAATTTGACATACTTGACTAGAGAGAACAAAGAAGGGGTATTATTTGATATGCTAAGAAATTTGAGAACTAATGTATACATAGCTATTCATAATTCATAAGAAATAAATATATACATATACTAATGAATAGATTGAGGGGGCATGCAAAGACCAAAGAAGATATTTAAAAATGACAAGGTATAATAAAACTATAAAATCTCAAGCTAAAAGAGATGGCCACTCGTGAGTGCTGTTAACGGGAGTTGCCAAAGCACTTTTTCCCCCTCATCCTATTAATTCAGAAATTTCCCCATTATTATTAGTAATTTATAAGATTATAGTATGACATTAGGTATAGTTCCCCACCAACACCTGTGACCCTTTCTTTAGACACACACACACACACACACACACACACACACACACACTCACGCACTAATAAATAGCTTTCGGAAAGTCTTAGAAACAATCAGTCACTTAAATGTTTTTTGTAAGTTTATGTGTTTAAATTCTATTGCAGAGATTAGCATGTTGGATTTAAGGCCATCATAGCACTCTCAAATATATGACATTTCGAGGCTGGGAAGTAGTTCAGTGAACAAATAAGTAACTTAATGATAGTTAACTTTCCAACAGCAAAAGCAGAAGGTAGACATGTCCAATGATGTACTAGTGAGGGGTGAAAACTAGTTTTCCTGCAATGAGGGGGCCCTGATGTAGCATTTCTAATGTCTAGGAGTGGCCACACCTAGCATGACCATTGTCATATCACCACTGTGATACTAAGCACAAAGTTTGGCAGAGATGGATGGCATAGGGTCTTTACCAGCCAGTGTGACTTTAAATATCAGAGAGGACATCTTTCTCTCTGGAGCTGTATACTATACAAAATTGTCCTCCATAAGTAAAGGTGAAATAAAAGTTTTCTTCAAGTTAAAGTATGCCTTATGCAGGAAAACAAAAACAAACACAGATGAATTACATTAGATGGAATGATAATGAATTTGGTGGAAAATAGAAATCTCTGAAATATAGGAAGAAAGCCATGGAGTTCATTCCTGACAACACTCACAAATAAAAGCAGTGGTGTTTGGGGCCAGGGATGCAGTGTGGTGGTAGAGCCCACAATTCACATACTGGAGGCTCAGGATTCAATTCCTAGCACACCTGCTGCCCTCTAAAGAAAAATGGTATAGTCGGTATCTATATACTACAATTATTATTAGTACTAAGCGGGGGGCTAGAATAAGAGATTAATCACAATTTAAGCAAGACTTCAGTCACTATTGACTGGTCCATTAAAATGTCATTATGGATTGCAACACAGACAATATAATAATATAATAATGTTACATATATATATATATATATATATATATATATATATATATATATAACAGAGCACTGCATATATATATATATATATATATATATATATCAGAGCATTGCTTAGCTCTGGTTAATGGTGTTCAAGGGGATTTAACCTGGAACTTTAGAGCCTCAGGCATAAGAGTCTGTCTGCATAGCCACTATGTTATCTATCCCATCCCCCCACACAGGTATTTTCTAGAGATACTATTGCTAGGATTACAGATGTAGATACTGTGTGCTAGAAATTCAGTACTGAAAGACTTTAGTGAGACAGAATTCACTCTCTTCCCTTTTCCTCTTTCTACTGACAAAGTCATATTAAGATGTGTGTCCTCACCACCATTTTTTCAACCACTTTCTCTGCCTTTTGGACATTGACATGCTTCACTGTGACTCTGGATGAGTTCTGACATGAGTGATGATGGCTTAATATGAATTGCTAGAACTTGCAGTTAATCAGTTCAGAATTGCTTGGGGAGTGATCCCAAAAGTCTCTGACACATAACTACTATGTAATGGCTGCCAACACTTTGCAAGTGTGTATGGGTGTGTGTGTGTATGTGTGTGTGTGTGTGTGTGTGTGTGTGTGTGTGTGTTGAGCTTCATGCTTCATGCATGCACAAGGATTTTTTTTCTTTCATAAGGAGAGAGACAGGGAAAGAAGGGAGAGTGGGATATATCATAACACCACAGCTCTGTCCGTTGTCATAGCACTTCCTGTGCAGCACTGAGACTAGAACTGGGGTTGTAGACATGACAGTGCAGGTCGCTTACACAGTGTACTATCTCCCTGGCTTTGGAAAGAGCTCATTTCTTATTTGAAGTCAACTCTTGCTTAAAATACCTCTAGTTACTAATGTCACCTGCCTAGTGATTTAACTGAGTGAGAATGAACATGATAGACTAATGGGCAAAGTTGAACATATAAAGGATAAAAAGAAAGAAAAATATTTAGCCATACAAATAGAAGATATGAGCTTACATTTGCCAATTTATAAAAGAGGGTAGGAAAAATTGAATCAAGTGTAAAATTCAGCTTTATACTATCCACAGGAGCACACATAAGGTTTAGGGGACACTCTAGGAAAAGGTAGGCCAGAAAAATGCAGACTTAATAAAACTAAATTATTCATATGAATAGCAGACAAAACAGAGCTTAGCACAAAGAAACATTAAAGGTTCAAGTATTGCCACTTCAGCATCAGGAATATTCAATTAATCAACAAGGTGTAATGCTTATATCTTATATGCTTCTCACTAATAGCCAAATAATACACAAAGTAAAAATTCCTACAAGTTTCAGTAGAAAGAAGGAATACAGTTCACTTACACAAAATTCCAATCCCTTGCAACTGGTGATGAATTAACAAAGTGACTAAGGGTTTGAATACTGAGTGACTGAGTTGCCCATATGCTTAAACTGAAGCAAAAATAAATAATTAAATAGTACACTTAAATAAAAAAATATTCTGGAGGTATTAATTAGAACTCAAATAAAAGTAACCATTATACATAATTTATCTGTTAACTTACCTTCCATGAATACTTACAAAGTAGCTATAGATGTCATTTTCTTACTGGCCATATAAGGACACGTCAACCATATTAAAATGTTCAGTTCTAGATCTTAGGAAAGCTGACAGTATGAGGTCCCAGACTGGATCACTGGACATGCCAACACAAAGTAGTTATCCCCTATTTTATCAGGTTCCACTGGGAAAGTATGAACTGGAACAACAAACCTGTGATTTTGCCCAAGGTGAGTGACCTTGCAGCCCTGAACTCGACTTCTGGGGAGAAGGTGTAAGTGAGTTCTGGTCGTTGATCCATCTGCAGGAAAACAGAAAACAAGGGGGCACAATCAGATGCCTAAACTCAAAGGGCACAGAATACTGCCATCTGGAAATAACTTGAAAACACAGAGATTAACCCCCTTGTTGGGATTTTCTCTTTGGAAAGAGGAGAAAGGCTTCAGGAATTCTATTACAATGCACAGAAAATACCCTTTTCCTTCCTCTTGGTGAAATAAAGGCTTTCACACAATGTTTTCTCCTGGGAAATTCTGCAGAGCTTTTGACATGTATTTATCTCCCCACTGAGATTTTTCTCATCAAATTCTTTGGGAACAGGCTGGGTTGGATTGCCTTAAATAAAAAGTAGGTTATTTATTTATTTATTTATTTATTTATTTATTTATTTATTTATTTATTTATATTTCTGCCCCTTTACCCCCATACTACCTTAGACTTCTTGCTCCAGTTTGAACACACATTCATTCAGCATTGACTGGGGTGGGGTGGGATTTCCTAAGAAAATATTTGACCCTGAAGAAGGAAGACAAGCTAAACAGCTGGCAGAATGTCCCTATTAAACCACCTCATCTTATAGGAATGAACAAAAGCCACCACTGTCATTCTTGAAGACTCTGTTTCAAAGACCATCCTTTGGGAATCCTCTTTGCCTCAGCAATTGTTAATTTCCCTCCCTCATTCCCATTCCCGCATCATTTCTGTTATTTCGTTTAGCCTATTAAAATCTGGTTTCTCCTAGGATGTGTCTGACAATGCATATATTACCCTTAGAAAAAGATGGCCTTAGTTTGTAGTTTACCTGTCACAAGAGGAGACAAAGAGCTTTTTTTTTTTTTTTTTTGCCTCCAGGGTTATTGGGTTTCCCTTCCTGCACTATGAATCCATTGCTCCTGGAGGCTATATTTTCCCTTTTGTTGCCCTTGTTGTTTTATTATTGTTGTTATTATTATTGTTGTCATTACTGTCATTGTTTTTGGATAGGACAGAGAGAAATCGAGAGAGGAGGGGAAGACAGAAAGGGGTTGAGAAAGATAAACACCTACAGACCTGCTTCGCGGCTTGGGATGTGACTTCCCTGCAGGTGGGGAACCAGGGGCTCGAACAGGGGTCCTTGAGCTTCCTGCCATGTGTGCTTACCCCGCTGCGCTACCATGGCCCCTGATAATGAGCTTTTACAGCTGAGCTGCCTTCTAATAATCTGACAGGGCTATTCCCAGCTCTGGAGCCTTTCTTACACTCATTTCTCCTTAGGTAGACCCTGCTCAGGTAATAAAGACCCCATAGTGGTGGCATCTGTGAGTGAAGTCTCTGACTATATGACTTTTGGTATATAATTAGGACATTTTTTACCTTTTCATTAAGGAAGACTACACTATTTACTGCCTATTGAATATTTAAAGTGTCTAAAACACCATACTAGGAAACCTTTCAAAATGGATTCCTTCCTAGAATATTGTGAACTCGGTTTTATGATACTGTTTTACAGACTATGGGATTAACGCCAATGAAATTAACAATCTGGTCAAGGCTAGCAGTTTCCCAAAGCAGCATGCTGTTTCCAGGTACCTGCCTACCAGCACTATGGTTTTGCTTTATTTGCCCTTATTTCTGCCTGTGCATGTTGGCATAAATAGATACAGTGATTTCATTTCCAAATTTCTATAAAAATCAATTTAGAAAACACTGAGCATTATTTTTTGCATCACTCTGTGGACTCATCCACTCCTTCCTGGAGACTTTCATTGATGTGTTAGTCTCATTTTTTTATCTATCCCTTACTGTGTATTTTTGATGCTATATTATCATTATCTGCTTTCATTTTCCCCTGCTTTCATTTCACTTTTCAGTTTCCCTCTCTCTCCCACTAGATGAGTGTTTTTTGAAAATGCAGGTCATACAGTTTTTCTATAAATCCTAACATCAAGTGTCAAAGCAACTTGTAAAACAGATCTGTTATGTTAATAGACGCATATCTTCTACTGATCTCCTTCCTATCAATTGACTACGAAGACAGAGTTCCTTATATCACAAGGATATCCCTGACTTCCCTGGTATCCTGAGCAGGATACAGCTATGTACACACTTTAGGTACAAAATAGGGCTTTGGGCATCTGTCCAAAGTCCTCCTCTACATTCCAGTTAATGCTCAGGGGTTCAGATTCACTCCCTCAGAGCAAGATACCTGACACATCAGATTCTCACATGCCTTTTCCAATCTCTGGAACTACTCTTTTCAATAAGGCAGAAAGATGGTTTGTTGCCCAAGTTGGAGAAGAGGAAAAAATTAATGAGAATTTCTTGGGCCCAAGAGAGTCCAAAAGTAGGACATGAGCTTCAGATGCACAAAGCCCTCATTCCAGACTTAGTACCGCTTGTGAATATCACAGCACAGGGAGAGCTCTGGTTGTGATGATTGTTCCTCTTCTATAGCAGTGCATCTCTGGCATTATGCTATTCCACTGCAGAATACTGTGCCCCAGTATGGTTCCGTAGCCCCCATGTCCACTTGGTCGATTCCAAATTATATTCCTCCATGAGGATAATTTCTGGAACCATCCGTTCCACCCCAGTTCCATGGCTGCCAGTTCTTAGCAACATCGCCCCGCCAGATATTCGTCGGGATGCGGCATCATCTAAGTTCATTTCCCATGTCTACGCTCAACCGGACCTGCCAATATACACGGATATCTTCACCCACCCTGTCCAACGCTTGACGTCTCGTCATCCAATCTGGTCCCCTACACCTACACTGAACTTCTTTGTTCCAGACTCTTGGAAACAGAGTTGGCAGTCAGCTGAGGTAAAGAACAAACACCTCAATACAGACCCCTGCAAGCGTCAACCCGGCTTTGACCTAGTACGTTATGATTGGGCCCTCCTCAATCGCTATCGAACAGGCCATGGCTGGTGCGCCACTATGTTCCATGGCTGGGGAGCCAGAGATGACCCGAACTGCCCCTGCGGCTACAGACAGACTATGACCCACATAGTCAACGACTGCCACTTCTCCAGATTCAAAGGAGGTCTCGAAACTTTACATCAGGCTCAACCTGACGCTGTTGACTGGCTACGGAAGAAGGGCAAACGCTAGAAGAAGAAGCAGTGCATTCCAAATAGATGTCTGACAATTTCAGACTTCACGAATATTTAGTATCTAACCCAGTACTTGGAGGGTCCCGTTCACAGTAGAGTTATCCACAGACTCCTCAGACATAACACAGTCACCCTGCGGAGGCATCCAGTCTGGAAAGACCCCTGGATCAGGCTGATTCTGATATGTGTAAAATCAGTAACTTGCTAAGCAGGTGGTCATTCAGATACTGGATTTATATTTAGAATGTTTAGAAATTTGATTACTGCCCTATACATCCTAGAGCTTTTTACTAACATACCAATCTTGTCTTGCTTCCTGCTGAATCAGCTCTTCTGGAAGTCAGAATCTTTAATGACTTGTAAATAAAAAGCACTCTGACTGTGGAGGGTGGAGGACATACTTCCTCTGGATATTTGACTTGTGTCCAGGGAAGACAGCTCCAAGGCCTCACTTAGACACATATCTTATGTATCTCTAAGTCATCTGTTGGGATCCCACTTCACTGGTCCCACAAACATATAACACAACATTCTTCTTTCTTTCTCTCTCTCTGAAGGGAAAGAAGTTGGCTCATTAACAGTAAACAAGAAAAAAAAACTTTGACTCCTAACAAAAGGACAGATTCTTAGAACTGAAGGTTGGGTTGAGATTCACCTGCTTCAATGTTCCTTGCCATGTCCTCATTTCATAAAATCACTTTTCCATGCAAATATTTCCTTGAACTTTGACAAGCTGATGATACGTGTGTGTGTGTGTGTGTGTGTGTGTGTGTGTGTGTGTGTGTGTGTGTGTGTGTGTGTGTTCCCTGTTCTGGTTTGTGGGAACTTATCTGGTTATTAGCACTTTAACCAGAAGTCTAAAGAAGTAGAGAAACCCTTATAATAAGAGGTTTTAGAAAATATAACTATTATAAAGTTATTATAAGGTTTTAGAGAGAAAAAGCAGATTACTTGAAGCTTCTGGTGGATTATGGATAACTGAGGAATTGACTCCAGAGCTGATAAAAGAGTGAAGGCATCTGAGCCCTAGTTCTGGAAGAGCCACTGAGTCCATATTAGAAAACACTGATGAAAACAAAAAGCAAACCAAAAAGGAAAAACAAAATTTTTCTGGATGACAATGGAAACTGTTATCTACTGTTAGATTTTTCTTTCAGTTCACAGCTTAAATCCTTAGATTTTTATTTTTAATATATACTTGGTCTCTAAATTGTCCTTTCTTTATCTTACACTCTTGGGCATTGACTCTGCACAGCAGATTAAAGCTCTTGGACTACCAGGGGACTTCTCTTACAGAATTCACTGGTCTTATTTTCACACTGGACGCAGATAACATTCTCTACTCTAAATACATATTGTCTTTGCCTGAGAGAACATCATCCCCATCTGTTGTTCATTCTGCATCTGTTTGTTTCCTTATTCTTACATATTTTGTTGTTCCTGCCCTCTCCTCAAACTTCTATACTCTACAGTTGGGACATCAGAGGACTCTATTTCCTGTTTTCTTCTCTTTTGTAGCTACACATTTTTATAACTCAGCTCATTTCCTAACTAGGAATTGAACCTAGACTGTGGAAGTAAGAGCATCAAATCACAGCTGGTAGAATACCAGGGAACCATATTGTTGTCAAAATTAGGAGATGCATCTGGTTGGCCATAGCACCCACATTATTTTAATGTCATATGATTTGCAAAGTTTTCACCTAAAAAAATCAATTTAAAAAGTCCAAAATTCCTTCTTGATCAGAACACTACAAAAATGGACTAGACAGAAAATTTCTTAGCCTAGTGGAATCAGGAATACAGGAAACCACAGCCAACATCATACTAGATGGTGAGAAGCTGAAAGCATTCCCACTTAGATCAGATACTAGGCAGGGCTGTCCACTATCACCATTACTATTCAACATAGTGTTGGAAGTTCTTGCCATAGCAATCAGGAAGAAGCAAGGAATTAAAGGGATACAGATTGGAAAAGAAAATGTCAAATTCCTATTTGTGGATGATATGATAGTATACATACAGAAACCTAAAGAATCCAGCAGAAAGTTCTTGGAAATTATCAGGCAATATAATAAGGTGTCAGGCTACAAAATTAACATACAAAAATCAATAACATTCCTTTATATTTGAGAGTCCAGTGCTTTATCCACTGAGCAACCTGCCAGACCACCTTTTTTTTAAAAAAAAAAAAAGATTTTATGTATTTATTATGAGAAAGATAGGAGAAAGTAAACCAGACATTACTCTGGTACTTGTGCTGCCAATGATTGACCTCGGGACCTCATGCCTTGAGATGCCAAGCATTCGTTCATGCAAACATTAAATCAGGAGAAGTAGAACCTCATGCCTTGAGAGTCCAAGCATTCGTTCATGCAAACATTAAATCAGGAGAAACAGAAATCCAGAAATCAGTCCCATTGTCTATAGTTGCAAAAACAAACATCTAGGAATAAATCTAACATAAGAAATGAAAGATCTGTGGTCCGGGAGGTGGTGAAGTGGATAAAGCACTGGATTTTCTAGCATGAGGTCCTGAGTTCAATCCCTGGCAGCACATGTGCCAGAGTGGTGTCTGGTTCTTTCTCTCTCTGCCTATCATACTCATAAATAAATAAATTCTTTAAAAAGTGAAAGATTTGTATACTGAAAATTATGAGTCTATATTCAAAGAATTATAAATGGATACAAAGAAGAATTAGCATCATCAAAGTTACTATTCTACCCAGGGCCATATTCAAATTTAATGCAATCCCTTCAAGCCTCCATCAATTTTTTAAAAGAATAGAACAAAAGCTACAAACTTTTATTTGGAACCAGACAACACATAGAATTGCCAAAACTTGTGAAAAAAAAAAGACTTATCATACTCCAAGATCTTATACTATATTGTAGGGCTATTGTAATCAAGAATTTCTGATACTAGAATAAAAATAAGCATGCTAACCAGTGAAATAGAATTGAGAATCAAGGCATAATCCCCTATACCTATTGACATCTAATTTTTGACAAGGGTGCCCAAACAATTAAATTTAGAAAGGAGAGTTTCTTCAACAAATGGTGTTGAGAAAATTGGGTTGAAACATGCATAAGAATGAAACATGAAACTGAACAACTACATTTCACGATACACAAAAGTAAAATCTAAATGGGTCAAGGACTTAGATATTAGATCAGAAACTATCAAATACTTAGAGGAAAGTATTGGAAGTATTTTTTTTTCATTGAAATGTTATAGGCCTCATAAATAATATAAATCCAATTGCAAGGAAGACTAAAACAAAAGTAAACTAACAGGACTGTATCAAGTTAAAAAGATTTGCACAGCAAAAGAAACCACCACCCAAACAAAGAGACTCAATACAGAATGCAAGAAGATCTTTACAAGCCATACACCAGAGAAAAAGCTAATAACCGAAATATATAAAGACTTTACCAAACTCAGCAATGAAAAAAATAAATGGTTTCATGCAAAAATGGAGAGGGGATGTGAGCAGAATATTCAGCAAAGAAGAAATGCAAATGGCCAACAGACTTATGAAAAAATGTTCTGAGACATTGATCGTCAAAAAATACAAATAAAGACAACAGTGAGATGTTACTTCACTCATGTTAGACTGTCATACATCAGAAAAGATAATAACAAATGCTAGAGAGGTTGTGGGGACAAAGGAACTTTCCTACTGCTGGTGGGAATGTAAATTGCTCCAAGCACTATACAGTGAAGCTTGGATAACTCTCAGAAATGGATCAACCCTATGACCTTGCAATTCTTCTCCTGAGGATATATCCTAAGGAACCAAACATACCCACCCAAAAATATCTTTGTATACCTATGTTCATAGCAGCACAATATGTTTTATGTAATAGGCAAAATCTGTAACAAACCTTGGTGTCCAACAAAAGATGAGTGACTGAGAACATTGTGGTATGAATACACAATATAATACTACTCAGCTATTAAACATGATGAATTTACCTTCTTTGCCTCATCTTGGATAGAGCTTGAAGGGATTATGTTAAGTGGTATAAGCCAGAAAGAGAAAGATGAATATGGAATGATATCATTCATAGACAGGAGTTGAGAAATAAGAACAGGGAAGGGAAACAAGAAGTAGAACATGTACTGGGCTTAGTGTATTGCACCAAAGTAAGAGATATAAAAGTGGGGGTGGGGGGTGGCTGGTTCATGATGGTAGAGGAGGGCCTAGGCTGGTGGTGAGAATGTTTTGTAGAAAACATAGAAATTTGGGCCTATGGTAGCAGAGCGGGTTAAGCACACATGGTGCGAAGCGCAAGGACCCTGCATAAGGAGCCCTGTTCGAGCCCCCGGCTCCCCACCTACAGGGAGGTCACGTCACAAGTAGTGAAGCAGGTCTTTAGGTTAATATCTTTCTCTCCCTCCTCTATCTCCCCTCCTCTCTACATTTCTCTCTGTCCTATCCAACAATAATGACAGCAATACGAACAATAATAATAACAGCAGCAATGACGATAAACAAAAAGAGAAAAAATAGCCTCCAAGAGCAGTGGATTCACAGTGTAGGTATGGAGCCCCAGTGATAACCCTGAAGGCAAAAAAAAAAAAAAGAAAAAAGAAAAAAAACATAAATTTTACACATATACAAACAACTGTACAGACTTTAAGCCATTAATTCCTCCCCCCAAAATAAGTTTACTCTTAATCTCCATTAGGCATTAAGTATGTGTGGTGAATGGGCTCACTGTCCAGGAAGTCCAGACCATTGTTTACATTAGAGTCTGAGCTGGTTGACCCAGAATTCACCCCCTTTCCTGGGGGAGAAGTTATGTAGGTCCCTCCTGACCTCATGAACTTATGCTGGATGTGATTCCATGGATTGATGGAGTACATGCTACTCCATTCCCTTAAAACAAAGGCCAAGAATTATTATGTATGGCTGATTTGAAACCCAATACAAATACCTTAATTTTACTGAAATGCTCCCTTACCCCCTGCCCCGAAGTGCCTGTAATTTACCCTCAGAGAAGAATGCATTGTGAGCTCATGACCAAGCCTACATTTATGTTATAAGGTAACATTCCAGTTGTGATCAAATATGTTGTAGGTCAAGATGTAATTATGTATTGTGTTTGGGTTAATGATTACCTCAACCTTCTCTCTGGACTATGGGTATATCTGCTTGCTTGTATCCCTCAACAAAGGAGTCAACCCTCAGAGACTTCTTCCAGAGCTGGGTGTGTCTGGCCTGACTTTCCTCTCCCTGAGTATGTCACCCTCAACACCAGAGCCCCCCTGTGACCCCCAGGGGCCGCTCTGATCCCCTGCCACCACTGGAAAGAGAGGTGGGGGACCCGGAGCTACCATAAGTATTGGTAAGAAATTAGTTCAGTGTTTCCCTCCATGTTTCCCTCGGAAAAATGTTCAAAGTTATTAAGGATAGAATAGGGATTGACTTTTTCTAAATAGGATATGAACTACAGTCTTAAGTGGAGGGTCAGGTAGAATCATTCATTTTTCATATTTATCAACAGGAAAAGTTTGTGCATACACTATTCTGAACAATTAATTTTTTTTTAATTTTTTATTTAAGAAAGGATTAGTGAACAAAAACATAAGGTAGGAGGGGTACAACTCCACACAATTCCCACCACCCAATCCCCATAACCCACCCCCTCCCATGGTAGCTTTCCCATTCTTTATCCCTCTGGGAGCATGGACCCAGGGTCATTGAGGGTTGCAGAAGGTAGAAGGTCTGGCTTCTGTAATTGCTTCCCCGCTGAACATGGGCGTTGACTGGTCGGTCCATACTCCCAGTCTGCCTCTCTCTTTCCCTAGTAAGGTGTGTCTCTGGGGAAGCTGAGCTCCAGGACACATTGGTGGGGTCTTCAATCCCTTAACAAGACAGGAGAAAATAAAATCACCTGACGAAAATTAAGATACAGCTATCACTGGTGTAAAGACACAGAGGTTACTCTTATATTGTCATCTAGGATATTGGGATGCTAAAACGTGATTTCTGGGCATGTTTAAGGGCTCTTTGGAGGCCATGGTCCTAATCCTAGACCATAATGTGAATTTTGTCAGTCTTATGGTATTGGCTGGCACTCTCCACAGTTTGTATCAATCAGTGTAAATTCCTGGAGTGCTTGCCACTTTTTTACTTTAAAAAAAATAGCTTTGCTGGTATTCTTTTGGACTCTCTGAATACTTTCTTTTCTCTTTTCCAACTGAACAACTGTAGACATTTCAAGACTCAGTTTCTTCTTAACCTCTTTTAGGCACTAAGTATTGATGCTCAAGTATGATCAGTGTTTTCCTCCCCTGCACATGTCTATCCTCACCAACAATTTATTTCATCTTTACCTGTATATCCTCACTATCATACTCTATGTGAGATTGTTCAAATGTGAGCAAACATCAGAATCATCTGATGCTTCCCTTGAGAAAAAAAAAAAAGCAGGGGAGTCGCTTCACAGGTGGTGAAGCAGGTCTGCAGGTGTCTATCTTTCTCTCCTCCTCTCTGTCTTCCCCTCCTCTCTCCATTTCTCTCTGTCCTATCCAACAACGACAACAACAATAATAACTACAACAATAAAATAACAAGGGCAACAGAAGGGAATAAATAAAATAAAAAATAATAATAAAGCTCTTGATTAATTAAACTTGATATCAAACACGCAGCTTGGTGTTTCTGACAAATCCCAGTGAGTCTGATCCTAGTGAGAAATATGGAAGACATGTTGAGAGTTCTGAGAATCTAGAATTTCAAAGGCTAGGGTCAAGTATCACTTATACAAACCTAGAAATTCACTGCATGATTGGCTTGGGGGTGGAGCTCAGAAAAAGCTTTCTTAATCAGCCAAGACACATTTATCTGAATGAAAAGAAGAGATATTAGTTACCTGAATTGTAAACTCTCTTCCTTCTCGACTCATCTTCAAGTTGTGCATCTGTCTGTTGGCAAAGTTCTCTACATCGATGGTGAATACATGAACTTCTTCCCTGTTTATTTGATAGCGAACTTGTAAGCTTCCTTGAAGGAAAAAAAAATATTATAAGTTAGATTTAAAATTAGGGCCCACAAAGTACAAAAGTATGATGGATTTTCTTTAAGTTGATCAATCCTGTTTCATAAGGACCTTTTTCTCAATCCTTTAATCATTTAAACATTTAAGTGGTAATATAGATGCTGTTATTAAAGTATGTAAATCCATAGAGAATACCCTTGAGCATAGCTACAAAATGTAAGTTCATGCCTATGCATATGTATGCATATATAAATATTTATTTATTATCAAAGACCAACTCAGAAAACAAAAGAACAACTTTTGTGATTGTATTTTGAGAAAATGCGATTAAATTTGGGGGCCAAGTTGGGGCAAATGTGGTTAAGCACACACATTACATGTTGCAGAAGGGCCCAGGTTCAAGTCCCTGGTCCCCACCTGCAGGGGGAAAGCTTCACAAGTGGTAAAGCAGTGCTCATGTTGTATTTTTGTCTCTCTCTCCCTCTTTATCTCTCCTCTGCTCCTTTAAATTTCTCCCTGTCTCTATCCAATAATACATAATACTGTTAAAATTATACAATTAAGTTCTTTCTGTGCTCTTCAATTTGTACCTCATTTTTTAATTTATTTTATTTTTCTGCTGTGGAATTTCAGGCTATGTGCTAGTAAGATTATAACATGATGTGTAAATCAGACTAAGAAAAATAGTTGAAGATGAAGGTCCATTGTCCACCAGCATCAGATAACAGAAGAGGGTCGTTATTAGGAGCCTTGTTCTCCTTGGTTCCTTTTCTTCATTTGGTTCTAAAGCTTTCAGGTTTACAATAAAGTCTGTTGATTGTTTTGCCACTTAAAAAGTACTCACTGATTTCTAGTGCTAGTTTATTCAGTGCTAGGAGGACTTGGTAAGGGGTGGTATTACAGACACATGGATAGAAGACAAGGAGTTCCTGACAGGTCTTGCAATATACATATCATGCCTTAGTGGACTGGTGAGTTCCATGATCTGCTAGAATCCTTCCAATTCTAAGAATTTGGGTATTTGATGTATCTAGTTTTGTCATTTCTGTGGATCCACTGCTCCAGGCTGACATTTTATAAATATATAGAAAGGAAAATACCACAGCATGAAGCTTCTTCCTTCAATATGATGGGGACCTGCCTCAGATCTGTAATCTGGGAGATATTTAACTCAATTTAATAAAGATTTAATAACTCAATTTAATAAGATATTTAACTTAATTTAATAAAGCTAATCAACATGTGGCAGCTGTCTTGCAGGCATGATGAAATCTACAGTATCTTTTTCCCTTTCTTTTCATACTTAAGATCACTTAGACTCTTTTACCACTGAGTCATTTTGGTTTATATATATCCACATATTCTACAAGTATTTTTCCTTTCTAAAAAACAGTTCTGCTCTTATACATCCTTACTGATACCTGTGTCACAACCATTCACCTTAGGTGTCAATAAATTCAACAGAGACCTCAGCTGTTGAAGTGTTCTGAAGCTTCCCTTAACACCCTGTTTGTGTGTAAAAGGCCTCAATCAGTGTTTCTAGAATTACTCATGTATTGATCTACCTTCATAAGAGATTTGATGCAATCAATGCCTCCCAAAGTATCCCAACGGGACATTCTGACATCTCTCACTAACTCATTGTCACATAACTCAGAGGAGAAGAAACCTAAATGCAAGGCATTTGAAAATAAGTTTCACGGGGTTATGTGCACATGGCACGAAGCACAAAGACAGGTTCAAGGATCCTGGTTCGAGCCCTGGGCTCCCAACCTGCAGGGGGTGTTGCTTCACAATCAGTAAAATAGCTGTGCAGGTGTCTGTCTTTCTCTCTCCCTCTCTGTCTTCCCCTCCTCTCTTGACTTCTCTTGGTCCTATCCAACAACAACAATAGCAATAACAATAACAACATGGGCAACAAAATGGGAATAACAGCCTCCAGGAGCAGTGGATTCATAGTGCAGCCACTGAACCCCATCCATAACCCTGAAGGCAAAGATAAAAGAAAATAAGAGAAAAGAAAAGAAAGAAAAGAAAAGAAAAGAAAAGAAAAGAATGTGCACTTAGCCATGTGCACTTAACCCGCTGCACTACCACCCAGCTCCCTATCAAAGTTTATTTTAAAAAAGCATTTAAATGAAATTACAAGGGATTTACTTCAAAGTGCAAAGGATGAAGTCATTTTCTCTCAAACTCCTTTGCAGTTTTATGGACTATGTTATGACTTTTTGGCTTGAGTTCCTGCTTAGGACTCCAAGCACTTTGATCCACCAAATACTCTCCATGACTTGCCCCTTGTTACTGCTAAGGGTTTTTATCTCCTTTTTTATGCACATGGGCTTGCTTTATATACCTAGCCAATTGGTTTGCAAATTGGCTTCAAATTTATTTTAAGTGGAAACTTCAGTAAGGACTAGTATAGAAACAGGAAAATATGTAGCCAGTTGAGTTAAAGGAGGAGTGGGAGACTAGTTCTAGGCTGTACTGCCATTACCCTCTGTCACAAACCATAACTCTCCCTAAACCTCATACTGGCTAACAGAATTCCTTAACCTCCCTTTCTCTCTCTTTTTTTTTTTTACTTTTTAAAAATTTATTTATGAAATGGACCAAAAAGACCATAGGATAAGAGAGGTACACTTGCACAAAATTCCCACCACCAGAACTCTGTATCCCATCCCCTGCCCTGATATCTTTCCTATTCTTTAACCCTCTGAGAGTAATACTGAAGGCTCAGGATTCCATTAAGGCCTCATCTATCAACACTCGGTGTCTTAATAATTATATCCAGTGTTACAATTCCACTTAATCTCACTGATTTCCTAGGGCTTTGACATTTGTATTTCCAGAGGCAAGAAATTTAAGTAGCATCATCTATGAACTCCAGGGAAAAGTCTTTGTCTCTCCAAAGTATCTAGTAGTTACTGACAATACTTGGGATTCTTTGACTAGTAGCTTAATTATCCCAATTCTTTTCCTCTATTGATATGTTGTCTCTCTATATATATCTGTGAATTTATATTCCTTTTCTCTACATATTCCTATAAACACACCCATAGTTTTGTTTAGGCTCCACTCAGTTCCAACATAAATTTATTTTACTTTCACTAAATATGACTGCTTTCACCCTATGATCCCTACATGTGGGGAGTGAGGGCTTGAAGCTGAGTTTTTGTGCATCTTAATATGTGCACTCAGCTAGGTACGTCACCACATATTGTCCATATAATGCCACTACATTATTATTTTATGCTAATTCCACACTTGGGGGATTTTAGTTTGTCTAACATGTCAGATATTGAAAGATGTAGTTACTTATCTAAAGTAAGAGAGAAAGTAGGCAGATAAACACACCAGAGCACTACTGGGCTCTCACAAAAGGTGGCAGCAGAGAAAAATCATATTTTCTGGGGTCTCAGACATGAAAGTTCTGTGCTCTAATATGCTGGTCAGATGATTTTTTTGACAGTGTTTTAGATAGAAGGTGAGAGAGAGAGAGAGATGGAAAGAGAGGCAGAACAAGAGAAATGCCTTCGGATTTTTCTACTGCTCATGGCTAGAGGCGTGAAGCCAAGTCCTAGTGCTTGTTAAACTGTGCCTTCTATCAGATTAATTATCTGCCAGATTCCTGCCCTTCTTTATCTTACTATTTAATGTTACCATTTAAAGACTAATTTATTTGGGGGATGGGTGGTAGTATACTTGGTTAAACATATGTGTTACCATATATAAGAACCAAGGTTCAAGCCCCTGCTCCCCATCTGTAGTAGGATAGCTTCACAAGGATGAAGCAGTGTTGCAGGTGTCTCTCTATCTCTTCTTTCTTCTCCATTCCCTTTCTCTCTGCCTTATAAAATAAATAAAGTATAAGTATCAGGCATGTTGCACCAGGTTAAGTGCACACATTACAGTGCACGAGGACCTGGATTGAAGGTCCTGGTCCCTACCTGCAAGGGGAAAGCTTGAGGATTGGTGAAGCAAGGCTGCAGGTTTCTCTCTGTCTCTTCCCCTCTCTATCTCCTCCTCCTCTCTCAGTTCTCTCTCTCTCTCTCTCTCTCTCTCTCTCTCTCTCTATATATATATATATATATATATATATATATGCAACAATAAATAAATAAAAATAGATTTTAAAAAGGAAATCATCTAAAGTGGATAAAGTTAAGAAAAGACTTATTTAAAAAACACTGAATTTAATTTCATGAAAAACAGACCAGAACATTGCTCATACTTAACATATAATGATTCAGAGACCGAATCAGGGACCTCCGGGGTCTCAGATACTAGGCTAGTATGATATTGCTGAATGCCTTCCAGGTTCTTGATTGGATGTTTTAATTATCAGTCATTTTTCACAGAACTTCCCTTTAACCTGACTGTGACTATCATTTCCCTGAGGGATTGTAGCTGTGCCTTGAATCTCTTCCTCAGCACACCATGTATGAAGATAAAGCATTTAATAAAATCCTCTGAATAAAGACCTGTGTCTGCATGATAATAACACTTAGTTAAATTTGCCAGAGAAAATACTAAAATACAATTTGTATCCCATTCTGAATTCAGAATCAGTTGTCCAGAGCCTGTCCTCAAATCACTGCATGCACTTTTCATGCAAAATTTAATGAGATTTCTACAAACTAAAATGCATTATATTTTTATGCTTTTTGGGAAAATATATTATTACTTGCTGTTTAAAAAATGCAGACTAGGTTGAAGATAGTCTTTTTTTTTTTTTTTTTTTTTTGGCAAAGTCAAGCATTAAGTTGTACACCATAGTTTCTATCTTGAGCAAGGTAAGGACAGATTAGCACTGCTAAGAATCAGCTCTCCTAAAGAAAATACTCTCAGCTCTTAATGAAAATCTCATGAGTCAGTAACTGTAAGGCTCTGAGCATTCCCAGACCCACTCAGCTGTGATGGTTTTCGGGAGCTCAGTTCATTCCTTATTCAAAAGAACCTTGAGAATTCTCAGGAGAAGTAATAAACAGGTACCACCCTATTCACCAATGGGTTCTGTGTTTGTTCATTCAGTCCTATTCTAAGCTTCTTAATAAGCAGCAATTATCTTCTTCTATTTCAGTGCTTCTGTTTATGTCTGCACAATATATTGTACAGCCTGTCTTAACTTCAACTAAAAAGTCATTTGCATAGAAAAAGAGCCCCATTACTGGAAATAAATGCAGACCTGTTACCCCTTTCCCATGGTTCTCCATCTAAAGTCATTGCTTCCCTATAGCCTGTATGATAGAACAGCAGTCTTTTTATTTCCTCAACAAAAGAAAGGTGCATTGAATTATAACATTAGAAATACCTTCATTTAATGTTTTATTTAAAGATAGGACCATCTGGTTCAAGCTTGTCCTCTGAATTCTTTTAGAATATGTAAGAAAAAATTATATATATATATCCCAGAAAACTCCATGGGAGCGGTTGGCAACTGCTTTATGTTCAGAGATCTCATTGAACATCTAAAGATGTATTTTTCTGGATTAGATCCAATTAGAACTCACTTAATTTTAAAATTTATTTGCTCTTATTTGTATATGCTTAACGAGTTTGGAAACAATAGTCATTAGAACTCATACTAATAGTAACTTGTCTTTAAAGTGTTCAGAATGCAGCAGTTTTGTGGCATTTATGTTAATATTTTATAAGCCAAAAATTGACATGGAAGAAAGAGAGATAGATAAAGAGAGATAGAGACAGACCTTCAGCGCTGCTTCACCACTTGTAAAGCTTTCCTCCTGCAGGTGAGGACTAGATTCTGGAACCTGAGTCCTCGAGCATTATAACATGTGTGCTCAACCAGGTGTGCCACCACCCAGCCCCAGAAAGTTGATTTGTATCTGAAAGATGCACTCAAAAAAGAGGGTGGAAGTGGGGTTTATTATGTCCCTATTCTAGGTTAAGCCATCAGGTTATTTTTTATCATATATTATTTATTTATAAATACTACCATATATTACTTATTTATTTGTCTCCAGTCACTGGTGCTCAGTGATGACACTACAAATCCACTGTTTCTGGGGGCCTAATTTATGTATTTATTTTCCTTTTCATTTGATAGGACAGAAAGAAATTGAGAGAGGAAGAGAAGATAGAGAGTGGGAAAGAATGATATATACCTGTAGACCTTCTTCACCACTCATGAAGAGTCCCACTGAAGGTGGGGAGTCAGGGACTCGAACCCAGGTCTGTGCACTTAACCAGGTGCATCACTACCTGGCCCCTTTTTATTTTATTATTTTTATTATTATCTTTATTTATTGCATAGAGACAGCCAGAAATAGAGAAGAAATAGAGTGTTAGAGAGGGAGAGAGTCAGAGAGACATCTGCAGCACTGTTTCTCCACTTGCAAAGCTTTTCCTCTGCAGGTGGGGAATGGGAGCTTGAACCCAGATTCAAGCACTGTAACATGTGCACTGTAACATGTGCGCTGTGACATGTGCATTAACCAGGTGCACCAATACCTGGCCCCCAGGGTATCAGGTTCTTGTGAGGGACTATAGTGGTCTTTGAGGATATCTCAGTCTCTTCCTCCCTGACAACCCCAGGTGAGAATCATACCCTAAACCAACAAGCCACTCAGATTCTTAATCCATTTGTGGATCCTTGCCAAAAAGCTTCTCTGAGTTTTTTGCCCCTATCTCTCATATCAACCAGAAACTTCACTGAGTCAGTCTGTGCCCTAGCATTGCTTTATGTCATTTTATTGTAATATTTATTAGTTAGTGAGATAGACATAATGAGAGAGAGAGAGAGAGAGAGAGAGAGAGAGCGCTTCACTCTGGTACAGGCTCCACTGGGTAATAAACTCCAGGCCTCAAGCTTGAGAACCCTACTATTCATTCCTTTGCAACCACCCAGACCACAGCAATGATTGTTTCAATAGCTATTATTTTATTTGAAAAATAATAACCAAAAAGAAACATACAGAAACAGAAAATCTACTCAAAGTCTCAGTTATAACATGAGACTTTGAAATGAATGTTTCTAATGCCTCCTCTAAATCCCATCTTTGACCTGGGATAAGTAAGAAGTTAGGAGTGGTGGACTCTGCAGGTTGATCGAAGATAGAATGCAGAGAAAAAGCTGAAAAGAAGTCCATGATATTATCTCCATTTTTCTTTAACTTCTCCTTCCTTAGCACAGAATACTATAGCAGTGAGGCAACAGCACAGAGAAGCTGTTTCCTCCTGAAACATATAAACATGGTCAGACACTTACTCATACACAAGGGGACTTCACATATGATATATCTTTGTCAATTGTTCAGTTTACTTCTCACAAAGCTTTAAATATGCATGCTTATAATATAAAAGGGAAATTCCAGTCTCTACTGAGGTGGTCAATACCATACTATGTGCCTAAGACTTTGCAAATGTTAATAGTGGTAAGGGGACAGGGAGAGATAAGGGACTCCAGATAAGAAAGGGAGGATCCAGAAACTAGACAGATACAGTGAAAATGATATTTGAGGAGATGAGCCCATTCATGAGTCAGGAAAGCTTGGAAGAGTGAGGTTGTCCCTTCTCTTTCTGGCTCATCTCATTCAACAGGATACCCTCTAGTTCTGTCCAAGATTTGTCAAAGGAGAGGACTGTGTCATTTTTTTAATAGCACCGTAGTATTTATTTTTTTTTTTGCCTCCAGAGTTATTGCTGGGGTTTAGTGCCTGCATTATGAATCCTCTGCTCCTGGAGGCCATTTTTTTTCCTTTTGTTGCCCTTGTTGTTGTATCCTTGTTGCGGTTCTTATTGTTGATGTAGTTAATTGTTGGATAGGACAGAGAGAAATTGAGAGAGGAAGGTAAGACAGAGAGGGGGAAAGAAAGATAGACACCTGCAGACCTGCTTCACCGCCTGTGAAGAGACTCCCCTGCAGGTGGGGAGTGGGGCTCGAACTGGGGTCTTTATGCAGGTCCTTGCGCTTTGCTCCATGTGCGCCTAACCCACTGCGCTACCGCCCGACCCCCGCTCCATAGTATTTCTATTGATATTACAACTGTCACAGCGAAGAACCATAAGGTAAAACCCAAGGTGGCATTTGGACTAGGTGTGTTGTATTGCACCAAAACAAAAGACTCTGGGGGTGGAGGGAGAGTGGTGGGATGGGATGGAGTGATGCTGAGCTCCTGCTGGGTGACAGTGAGGAAGGATCTACCTTGGTTGAGAGAGAGTGTCTTGCAGCCACCTATAATGGGGAGATGAGAGGTTGTATTGATGTGTCATCAACTGTAATATAAACACCCCCCAATAAAGTGTAATGGAAGAAGAAGGACGAGGAGAGGGAGTAAGAAGAGGAGAAGGAGGAAGAGAAGGAGGCAAGGGAGCAGGAGGGAATGAGCAAGCCTGAATGAGAGAGAAGAAAAGGTAATTTAAATAAGAGTCAACAGAATTGATTTGCCACTTTGATTCTATATCTGGGGAGGTCTGATCTTCACTGATTCTACAACCCTTCTCACATCACATATTCCTTGTCTGTAGCAGTCACATTATCTCTCTTTTAATATTTTATCTTATTTAGTTAGTTTTGGATAGAAACAGAAAGGGATTGATAGGGAGTAGCAAGAGAACAAGGGAGAGAGAACGATAGACACCACTAGCACTGCTTCACTGCAGGTGAGGAACCCTGCTCTTGAACCTGAGACTTTGTGCACTGTAGCATGTACCTACTACTGGGCATGCTCGAGCCTTACCTCTAGATTATCTTTCAATTCTTCCCCACACACAGGCTTCACACAGGCTTCCCTTTTAGGAGTGCTTCTGCACACTTGAATTTCTCCCAAGTAGACCCAATCCTTCCGAAGCCAATAAGCCTTTCTCACTCTTGCTAGATCAGCACAACAGTTTTTCCCTTAGGGAAGCTTTTTTTTTTTTTTTTAACAACACCAGTCCCCAGTCTTAATGAGTTCTTACCGTCCCCTGAGTTTCCTCACATTCAATGTTTTGTAGCTTGAAACTGCTTCTGTTTGAGTTCTTTTTTATTTACCCTTTTGTTGCCCTTGTTTTTTTTATTGTTGCTGTAGTTATTATTGTTGTTGTCGATGTTGTTGTTAGATAAGACAGAGAGAATGGAAAGAGGAGGGGATGACAGAGGGTGAGAGAGAAAGACACCTGCAGACCTGCTTCACCGCCTATGATGCTGGGGGCTCGAACTGGGATCCTTACTCCTATCCCATAGCTTCATGCCACATGTGCTTAACCCGCTATGCTACTGCCCAACTTCTCTTGAGTTGTTCTTTTATCAATAAGTGATTCTTCTGATGTGCTGCAAACTCCAGGAACCCAGAAGTTGCTAGTCTCATATCTGGGTCTTCAGTAATTAATGCATCAAAGCTAGTGACACCCATGTCAGTTAGAAGAAACTCCTATTTACAGACTTTATTTTAGTTGTGTTTTTTTTTAAGCTACATTTACTGGCATCATATGGAGTCATGATTATTGCTCTGAGAATGAGTGTCTCTTAAGTGTTTACACTGGCTGGAGAGCAAAGAGCCACTCAGGACACAGTAGTTATAATAAGTAAATCACTTCCTAATTAATTAATAAAGGAGTTAATTTATAATATGGACTAAGATAAGCAACATGGGAAGTGAAAGAAAAGTTTTTAAATGGGAGAATAGCTTTGAAGCACTCAGTTTTGTGTGATATATTAATTAAAGATAAAAAACAAACAGCCGGAACTGTGCAGCAGAGATTCTGAATAAAACCAGAAGTTGGAAATGGAAATCTAAGTGTCCTTAGTAGGGAGATTATAGACTGCAACACTTAGATCACAGCCAGTCCTACATAATAACAAATCGTCTGAAAACAAGCTACAAATGGGGGCCAGGAGTGAGCTCGCTCAGTAGTGCACACATTTCCCAATGCTTGGGAATCAGGCTCAAGATCCTGGGCACCAAGAAGGAGCACCAAACATGGAATAGAAGGACTACACAGCAGTAAATAAGTGCTGTGTTGTCACTCCTATTGGCCTTATCTCCCTCCCCCACCCCACATGTTGAGAGAGAGAGAGAGAGAGAGAGAGAGAGAGAAATAGAGTTCCCTGTGAGCATCAGAATCTTACAGGATCAAAGCCACAGAAAAAAAAGCTCTGCTGGCAAAATAAATACTCAATCAAAATAAAAACAAGAAAGCTTTCAGATTTGTTTCCCCAGTCTGTAACTCAAATATTGGCTCCTTATAAGTGTAGAGACCAGCAAGCAAGGAAACACTAAGAGAAAATGGGGACCCAAATCCCTAAGGTAGGTTGAGACTGAAATATATTGATACTTATCTTGACAGAATGTTGAAATGTACCCTTTTTTGACAGCAAAAAATCTGTAGATAAATATTTTCTCAATAAAGTATTATTGGAGTTGGCGGGCAAAGTGTTATTTCTTCTTTATGTTTTAAATGTTTTTAATTTTTATTTATTCCCTTTTGTTGCCCTTGTTATTTTATTATTGTAGTTATTATTGCTGTTGTTATTGATGTTATCCTTGTTGGATAGGAAAGAGAGAAATGGAAGAGAGGAGGGAAAGACAGGGGAGAGAAAGATAAACACCTGCAGACCCGCTTCACACCCTGCAGGTGGGGAGCCGGGGGCTTGAACTGGGATCCTTATGCCTTCTTTATTTTTTAAAGTGTTCTTTCTTGATATGCCTCATCGCTTACCCCCTTTATTTTTGAGCCTGAATGACTGTCAACAGGTTTCCTGAGAGGCAGGCTGGGTCACAGTCATGATTAGTTCATTTGCTTATACCTGATTCCAAAGCTTTGCACATTAGCCAGGAGGCCCTGGGAAATCAAATAGAGTGCTGATACTTTATCTTCATTTCTTTGCAAAAGGGGTATAATCATAGCACTTGCTTCATGAATTGTGAGTACTAAAGCTGTAGTACATACTTTAAGAGTGCTTGCTACACAAAATTCAGACTCTAACATTCATACAGTATTATAATTATTACTATGATTATTATTTAATCTCTCTGAAACTACACTAGCAAACAATCCAAAAAGAAACTGGATACAGGACACATGGTTACCACTGTCATTATGATCATCATCATCATCATCCTAGTTAAGCTTGGAGTTAATTCTCTGTGTCTTCATTTTTACTATTGATACATGAATCTGAGAAGGTTCTGTTAACACAGTCTCTGTTTAGGAGTTCCATTTACACACCAGAGAATCGGAAAGAGGCAAGGGTGCCACAGAAGGCTGAAACAGTCACCTGGAGAGTTGAGCTCACTACCACCTGGTATCAATTGAATGTGTACAATTTGCTAGGCAGGTAGCAGCTTAGAATAATTTTGAAAGGTCTAATTCTCATCTTGAGTTCAAATTCTTGCCAACTGTAAAGGAAATTTTGGAATAGGTAGTTTCCTGGGAGAAACAGGTTCACATAGAAAATAACCTGTGGTTCTTCTTTATTTACTGTTTTGTACACCGAACTGGATCTAAAATATCACATTTGCTATATACTAATTCAATTGTAGTTGAATCCTTTACTAAACCAGAGGGGAGAAATTGCTCACTTAATTCTCCGGCTACTTTTCCTGGGTGGAGGACTAAAATTGTAAGCTGTGAAATAAAGAGCTTCTTGTTCTCTGCATGTTCTTCAGTTAGATCACTCCCATCAGTTGGAAAAGACATGCATTTATTTTAGTCAAAGATGAGACGTAATTACTAGGGTACTTCAAAGTCCACTCTTAACTCAGGATTGTTAAATTCTAGCCCATGCTTTGCTCACTTTCTCTGCCTTCATCTTTATATTAAAGTATGAAACTTTGTGATTGTCTAAAATCAGTGTAAAACAATGCTTTCCTACAAAAATCACTTATATCAGGGGCCAAGCGGTGGTGCACCTGTTTCAGCGCACCCATTACAGGGCACAAGGATCCAGGTTCAAGCTCTTGGTCCCCACCTGCATGGGGAAAGCTTCACGAGTGGTGAAGCAGTGTTGTAGGCATCTCTCTGTCTCTCTCCCTCTACCTCCCCCTCCTTTCTCAATTTCTCTCTGCCTCTATGCAATAATAAATAAATTAAACAAAAATTTTAATAAACACATCACTTACATCACCTATCTCATTTTATATTTTTAGTTTAACTAAGATATTTAGCAATGATGAGTATTTTTTAATTTTACTAACAGAATGAGTGACTTGACATATATCATTTGTTTTCGTGTTATCTTTAAATTATTACTTTAAAATGTATTTCTTTATTTGTTACACTCAGTTATAATATCAAATAAGTTTCAGATCTACATCACTTAGGTTAAGCTGTCTTTTTTCTAAGTTTTATCTTTATTTATTGTATAGATAAAGCCAGAAATCAAGGGCATAGGGAGAGATAAAAGAGAGAAAGAGAGAAACCTGTAGCACTGCTTTCACCACTCACAAATCTTTCCCCCTACAGGTGGGGACTGGGGGCTTGAACCTGGGTCCATGTGCACTGTAACACATGCGCTCAACCAAGTGTGCCACCACTCAACCCCCTAGGTTAACATTTCTAGAGCACTAGCTAGAAGACTAGTGTGCTTCCTTACCTATTTGTATTTTTAATCTAGTAAAAAATATTATTCACTCACATATTCAGGTCCCACTTTAGAGAAGTGTCCATGTTATAGTCCACCATATTCCCTTCAGGAGAAATGAGAAGCCATTACTCTTGCCCTTGGGTTGCAAGGGCTCTATTATTGTTAAAGATGCTGAAAGAAGCATAAACTGAAATCCTTAGAGTTAGGTCTCTTAGACATCAAAAGCATTATTTATTGTTTGCAATCCATATTTGCAAAGTGCTTCAAGCTCTCTGGGGAAAGCTGGAATACAAACAGGAGGTGTGTGTATAATTAATAACTCTTCAGTAGGGATTATGGCCTCTCCCAGTAAAAGCATCTTTATACATTGACACATGAAAGATAGTTAAACAATTTCAAAATAGTCCAAAGTATATTCCCCCTGGATGTAAGGATAATTCATTGACAGAACATTCAGAAACATGTATGAAAACTGTCATGGTCACAGGACATTTCAATCAGCATTCATCCCAGAAGATGACAGCACATAATCCATGGAAAAGAAGACCTTACTCATGCCTCAGTACCAGCAGGAAAGGGCAGTGAGAGCCACTTCCAGGAAATGTGTCAGGAGTCTTTTCTCAAAGAAATACAGATGAAAGGGATACAGATCAAAACAGGACATCAGTAGTTGCTCTAATGTTTCCCTCTCTAGACAGTCCCCTAAATGAACACATGTATGTCCATGTGTGCTGGGCTAGCTTCACAGACAGGAGACAGATGACCTGGGACTCATGGCTGAGCTGGGCAGCAGGATCTCTTTATTCATGTGGAAAGCAGCACAATCTAAGCTAAGCTATCTCTATTCACAATCCTGTACTTATATATACTCGCCAAGTAGGGTGGAAACAGGATGTGACATAGAGAGGGTGGAGAAGAAAGAAACTGGTGGAAATCAGGGTGTGACAAGGAGGGGGAGGAGCAAAAAGAGAGTATGAACCAGCGGGATTAAACCAGTGCCCTAGAGGCAGGGTGGTGTTTAGTTAACAGGGGTGATGTAAATAGAATACAGTGTTAAGTAGGGGGGATTAAACCAATGAAACAGAAGGGGTTTTAGAAGCAGAATTAGAAACATACTAACACATGTGGACTCTGTAAATTTGGATAATTCACTTAACTTCTCTGCTTCCCAGAGAAAATAAGAATGTTCTGTGAAATAAATATGTATAAATATGAAAATAAATATGTTCTGTGAAAATTTTGTAGACAATTTTGAAGTAATAGAACATCTGTAGTGTGCACAGCACGTAACATTCAAAAAATATGAAATGCTCCCAGGCCACATATTTTCATTATGTCTGGTATCAGGATATGGCTAAATAACACACCAAGGTTTGATTTCACAAATTTAACATTATTCAAGCCATGGTACACTTTGTGGAAGGTGTCTGGATATGGCCACCTTGGAGGATGCCCAGGCCAAGGCAAGCTCATCTGCATTCCACGGGCTTGGTTTGAGTTAACAGGGTGTATTTTCACCAATTTGCCGACAACCTCAACAATTTGGTGAGACGATAGATAAACAGATAGATGGTAGATTAGTTCAGCAATAGAGATAAAACTGACGAGAGAGCTGGGTGTTAGTGCAGTGGGTTAAGCACAGGTGGTGCAAAGCACAAGGACCAGCTTAAAGATACTGGTTCGAGCCCTCAGCTCTCCACCTGCATGGGAGTCGCTTCCCAGGTGGTAAAGCAGGTCTGCAAGTGTCTATCTTTCTCTTCTCTCTCTGTCTTCCCCTCCTCTCTCCATTTCTCTCTGTTATAATAGTTCAAAATATGAACTATTATAGTCATGGGCCCTTTGGAACATAACTAAAATAGAGCTACAAGCTATTCTCAAAACGGAGACCCCAAATCTTCATCTGCAATATTCCTGCCTTTAGGTTCATGATTAGTCAGCAATGTGTTTGGATTTATATGTTAACTTTTTTTTCAGCCACCAGATTCCAGGTGCTACCATGATGCCAACTGGACCTCCCTGGGCAGATAACCCCACCAATGTGTTCTGGAGCCCTGCTTCCCCAGAGCCCTGCCCCCCTAGGGAAAGAGAGAGATAGATAGGCTGGGAGTATGGATTCACCTGTCAACACCCATGTTGAGCAGGGAAGCAATTACAGAAGCCAGACCTTCCACCTTTTGCACCTCATAATGACCCTGAGTCCATGCTCCCATCGGGATAAAGAATAAGAAAGCTATTAGGGGAGGGGACAGAATATGGATTCATGGTGGTGGGAATTGTGTGGAGTTGTAGCCCTCTTAGCCTATGGTTTTGTCAGTGTTTCCTTTTTATAATAAAAATTTAAAAATATATATGAATGTGGGATGGCAAACAAGGTAGGGTAGGTACTTTGCTATGCATGAAGCCAGCTGGGATAACTGCAGCAAAGGGGAGGGGCACTGTCGCTGTGATATCTCTCCCATATTCTTTCTGTCTCTATCTAAATGAAAATGTTGGCCCTGAAGCATTAAAGTCATGCATACAACAAGTCTTGGCTCCTCAGAACAAATAAGTAAATTACAGGGGCTAAGCCTGGTTGCGCACATGTTACCATATGCAAAGATTTGGGTTCAAGCCCCAGTTTCTACCTACATGGGTGAAGCTTCATAAGCAAAGAAGTAGTGCTGTAGGGATCTCTTTACAGCCCCCTGTCTTCCTTTTCCTTCTTGATTTTTTCTATCTGTATCCAATGAAAGGAACATAATAAATACAGTGTTAATATATGTATTTATAAAACATGCATTTGTGCAGAACTAGCAGTTTCACATTTACACATTTAACTGGGGAAGTAACTTAAGACTTCAGGGATCCAGCAGCAATTAACCAAAACAATTTTTTAATAATCACTGTGGTTTTACAGTTCCAGGTAGACTTTTTCAGATAAAAGCACCTACAGATGGAGAAACACCAAGGAGCCACAAGTCCTCTCAGTGCCATAATGCTCCCATCTGGCATGCCAGGGCCTCAAACCTGGGTCAGATACAGCAGAGGGAGCATCCTTCCAGGCAAGCTACCTTATCAGCCTCATCAAAACATTTTCTGAAATTCCAGAAGACATTTAAGATTCACTTGAAGGAAATACATTTTTTTTTTAGATTTTATTTATTTTTGAAGAAGATAGGCAGAGAGAGGAAGAAGCAGACATCACTCTGGTATATGTGATGCCAGGGATTGAACTCATGCTAGAGCGTACAATACTCTATCCACAGTGCCACCACTAGGACCACAGGAAATATAATTTAAGGAACTTTCAGTGTTGTGGTCTCTTTTACTCTGTATCTACCTCTCTGTGCTAAAAAAACTACATTTAAACCATGGTACTCAACAATATGGAACATTTTCATAGCATACTATCTAATAAAAAGCATCCTACCACAGTTTGCATAGTCTGGTTTTATTTTGAGGAATAATAGGTGAAAATCACCATTAATTATGCTCTTCATGCTACACAGGGTTTTTAGTACTTGAAGTATGTTGGATTATATCTTCCTCACAGTAACACTTTGGAGTTGTTACTGATTATGAGTCATTTTAAAGATATCTCGAGGGCTGAGGAGAGAGCATGATGCTTATGTAAAAAGACTTTTAAGCTGGTACTAGAGCCTTCGAGGTCCCAAGTTCAATCCCCAGCACCGCCATAAGACAGAGCTGAACAGGGCTCTGGACCCTTTCTCCCTGTCTCTTTCGCTGTTTGTATTTGCCTTTCATAAATTGGTAAAAATGCTAAAAAAAAAAAAAAAAGAGCTATCTTTAAAAGTAATTTAAAAGATAAAGATGCTGCAGAGATAGCTATAAAATATGTAAACAGCACTTTGTTACCACTATACAAGCTGGCTTGAGAGCTTTCTTGATCTGATCTAGGGGAGCCTGTGCCCCTCCCTGCTTCCATTGCAGTTCAACAAGAAATATCTCCTGGCAGCTTGCAGAGACATTCTGTAACACCTCCCCTTTACAGCCTGGAAATTTAAACATGAACTACCTCTCTGTGTGAAACAGCTGGCTGGGAAGCCGGTGCCTTAATTAGCTGTTCCTCCCTGGGGATTTGTGCTCAGAGAATTCACTCTTCAGAGCAAGTACAGCTGGTGAGATGAAACAACCAAGTCAATTGTCTTGAAATTTGCTTTTAAAGGGAACATCATTTATGACTCTGTGTGTGTGTGTGTGTGTGTGTGTGTGTGTGTGTGTGTGTGTGTGTGTGTTGAGAAAGATTTCATTTAAAAAACACTAGAGTCTAGGTCTTACACTGAGAAACCCTTAAATTAGTTTGGTTTCTTACTGGTCAAAAACACAGATTTTTAAAGCTTCGTTGCTGGCAGTGTATTTAAACTCACTCTGCTATAGTTTAATTACCCGTGATTTTGAAAGGTACAACTAGTATCTACTCCACAGGTAAGCCCTTAGTACCAGTTTCCAGCAATGCAAAGCTTTGTATATGTTTATCATCTTATAACATTTTTTTCTTGAGCAGGTAAACTTGATAAACATCACTTAGGCGAACATTGACATTAAACTTAGAAAAGAGCTATTTTTCATATACTTTCTAAACACAGATGAAAAGCGACTGAGAAATTGCTGATATTTAAGTCTCTGCTATGTTTCAAGTATCAGGTATCCCCTTCTCGCTCACTACAGTTTTTAATGAAAAACTAGTCATAATTTTCAAACTTTATGACCACGTGGGTAATCTTTGAGAGATAAAATAGTTCCCCCAAGGTCATGACTCTGGTAACATCCAGATACCTAACACTGATGTTATACTTCAATACCCCTACTTGTCACCAAAGACTGCTTACCCAGTCTGTAGGTCACTGCTGGGAGAAGTCTGAAATCCAACTTGGAGCTGAATATGATGAAAGACCCACTCACAGTGAGGCGCACTTTACCAGACCAGACATGACTGAAGACAGAATCCAAGAGTGCTCCCAGGCCAGGGGCCAAGACACGGTTCACGTGGTAGAGTTCATACTTTATCACAGACTAGGACTCAGGCTAGAGATCTCAGCAGCCACATAGGAGCACTGTGTACAGGGGAAACTTCTGGAGCAGTGAAGCACCTTCTTTCTACACCCCACCACAGACATCTTTTTTTTTCTTTCTTTCTCTATCATCCTCTATCTGAAAAAGTAAATAGGGCTGGACAGTGGCTCACCAGGCTGAGCACACAAGTTACCTTGTGCATGGACTCATGTTCCAGTAGATGCTCTCCAGCTGCTGGGGGGGATCGCAGTGAAGCAAGTAGTGCAGGTGTCTCTCTTTCTCTTTCCCTTTCTACCCTGCCTCTCTTAATTTCTCTCTGTTCTATCAGAGAAAAGAAAAAACAAATGGCTTCCAGGAGTGGTGGATCCTATGAATGCTCCGAAATCTGGTAAGACTGAAAATAACAACAACAACAACAACAATAATAATAATAATAAATGAAAGGAGAAGAACAAAAAAAATCAATAAGCTGAGAAAAAAAAATCTGCCCGAAACAGTTGCACAGGAATGAAGGCTCAGTGGAGCCCTGGTGCCAAGAGAAAAATAAAGGAAAACAAATTAGAAAAAAAAGAGTTCCCTGTAGTCCCTGTACACTGAGTCATAATCTGAGACATCTGCCAACAATGAAGGCAAAAGAGAACTACAAAGCACAGAAATTAGAACTCTTACAGTACATAATATGTGTTAGTGTTTATTATCCTGACACGAAGTTACTTAGAAAAGGATACATCACAGTTTTGGGGGGAATTACAGTAAAGAAGAAAAAACCTGTAGGATGTAAAACAAGTGCTGTCTTGTTTAAAAATCAAATAAGGATGTAAGTGGCCTCCAATCTCCCTGATTCCTTCCTTTGTCCTTGGATAACCCTCCATATGTGAAAGGTTGTGTTTCCAGTTGAGTAGAGCTAAGATGTAGCATCACAATTTTCACCAGTGATACATTCTCAAGTAAAATTTGTGCTTCCAATTTAGAGATGACACTCTGAGACTCTCTAGCTGGAGGAAAACATACCTGGTCTCAGAGAAAAATGGGGGATGTCTCTCAGGCCAGGGTTCAAAATGGAACCTAGGGGGCTGGGCAGTGGTGCATCTGTTAGAGCACTCACAGTACAGTGCACAAGGACACTGGTCAAGCTCCCAGTCCCCACCTGCAGGGGGGGTGCTTCATGAAAGGTAAAACAGTGCTGCAGGTATTTCTCCCGCTCAACATCTTTCTCTCCTTACAATTTCTCTGTCTCTGTCACACACACACACACACACACACACACACACACACACACACACACACACACACGCACACACAAGGCCTAGAGGGCATCATCTGTGCCTGTACTTCTCTTTCTAGCTCTTACCACACATTTCTTAGTGTTCTCAGCTTGTTTCTGCCCAATTTTAAATGCATTCCGTCAATAAATATGAATATCAACAAGATACAAATTGACTTTAAGGAAAGGTCCTACTGTTGACTTGGGATGCATTGGATCGACCTTCCCGTGGTGCATCCCGTGAGTACCCATTCATTGGAGAAACTGACGATCCTTCCTAGCCGACTGAATCCACATGGATCCCAGTCACTTTCAAAGCCAGCAACAAGCAGCTCCTAACAGCTTTCAACCTGACGCTGTTGACTGGCTATGGAAGAAGGGCAAACGCTAGAAGAAGAACTGTTGACTTAGCATATTTCACTGGAGACTCAAATACTCTGGTGTTTGCCTACTTTAAATTGGTTGGGGATGTGGTCATAAGGTTGCTCAATGAGATGTCTCTTAATTGTTTAAATATTTTATGGTGTAATTCTTTGGATAAAACCTCAAAATCCAAATTTTTAGAATAACATTAAAATTAATAAGTAACCAAAAAAATTAATAAGTAACCTATGTTAATATAATATACAACTTATTTGGGTTATATAAACATACAAAACTGTACTAAATATAAAAATATTCAAAATTGATTTTACTTTACAAATATCAGTGATTCAAGTGTTTTACAAAATTATGAGAATGATATACAATCATTAAGAAGTGGGAGAATAACCAGTAAACACACAAAAAGAAATTTACATTTTAATTCTAAGCCCCTTCCTTCATTGACCATATAACTGACCAAGCCAGAGATTAAATCACTGGGGTTCTATGTTGGCTTGTTGTAGCCAGTAGCTCCATAAAAACAAGCCAGAGGGAGTCGGGCTGTAGCACAGCGGGTTAAGTGCAGGTGGCGCAAAGCACAAGGACCGGAATAAGGATCCCAGTTCGAATCCTGGCTCCCCACCTGCAGGGGAGTCGCTTCACAGGCAGTGAAGCAGGTTTGCAGGTGTCTATCTTTCTCTCCTCTTCTCTGTCTTCCCCTCCTCTCTCCGTTTCTTTCTGTCCTATCCAACAACGACAACAACAATAATAACTACAACAATAAAACAACAACGGCAACAAAAGGGAATAAATAAATAAAATAAATATTAAAAAAAAATCAGCCAGAGTCTATGTATCAGAACCATGAAAGTGTGACTCTCCTCTGTGGGCCCTGGCTTTGGGTTTATCTGGAAGAATCTGATTGAGATGGTGACCTATCTTTTAGCCAATTATCTGCATCCACCACACACATTCTCCCAGTAGGAGACAGTGGTAAGTCCACATGTCATCAGCTTATAGTTGGGGTTCATTTCTCCTCACACTTACTCGGTCTGTGAAAATTCATCTTCATGTGAGATATGAAAAGTAATCACAGACACATTGGATGCACAGATTGGGAAGAAATGTCAATTAATTGTAAGTTTTGGGCTGCTAAAAAGAAGTGTAACAGAGAATCAGGCATGCATGGGAAATGGCAGATATGAGAGACAGAAATAGAGATAGACAGAGACAGAGTTAGTAAGGGAAAGGAGGGAGGGAAAGAGAAAGAGAAGGAGGGAGAAAGAGAGAGAACATTGATCATAGCAGACCATGCAAATACTTTCAGAAAACCAATAATTGCCAAGACAAATCTGACAGAGCAATTCAATTCTCTGGTCCATAAAGTGAAGGAGAGGAGATTCATACAAACCAAACATGAAGAGAAATGACAATGCAGAAAGAGCCTCTGAGAATCGCCAGATCACAGAGAGTTTTGCCAATCCTTCCAGGAGATCAAAAGCCCAACCTTAGTTTGCCCTGGAGTACACTGGTGTCTTAAAGCAGCCCTCCCCAGTCCTCCACTTGGGCCCTCGGCCTGCCAGTCTTCATTCACCTTCCTTAATATGCACCTAAGGAACTTGAGGTCCGGGGTACTGGGAGGCCCCATCTTGGGCTGAAGTCCTCTCAGCATCACATCCTGGACACAGACTCCTTAATTATTAACTACTCCCTTCAGGGAACACTGAAATCCAAGAGCACATCAAGATGTGTGTAATCCCCCCCCTACATTCACAGGGCATTCTGCCTCATTGAAAGTGAAAGAATAGGGACCAGGTGGTGGCACAACTGGTTGAGAGCACATGTTACAATGCCTAAGGAGCCAGGTTTGAGCCTCCCAGCCCCACCAGCAGGGGGGAAAGCTTTGCAAGTGGTGAAGCAGTGCTGATGGTGTCTTTCTATCTTCCTGTCCCTGTCTTTCTCCCTCTCTATATCTCCTCACCCTCTCAATTTCTGTCTGTCTCTATATAATAAAATAATAAAAGCAAATCTAAATAGAGTGAAAAAGTACAGTTAAGATATTGTTCATTTTCGAAATAGACATTGACAACAAAAGTGACATAACTGTAGGGGCAGTGGATAGGGGTCAGAATGAGGTGGTTCTAGTAGAAAATGATGTATTTTGCTTATTTTGTGTTACTTTAAAAAAAATAAAGAATAATGACTAATTTTATCCTTATGGGACACAATTACATTTAGATTTTAAATTGCAACATTTATTCATTTTCTTTCATTTCCTGAACTATCTTACCCTTCTATACTTTGAAATTTTAATAAGATCTACAAATCCTACCGACAGAAAACTGTCATGAACACAAGAAAGTGAATGTGGCCGAGGAGGTCTTCATCCTAATCTACTCAAAGTACCATTGGTGCATGACTACATCCAGTATTCTGAAGAGGAAATCCTCAGTTTCCAGAATAAAAGGGGGCATCTGACTAGCAGCAACCTTCAGTTCCTGAGACTTAATCTTTAGGAACTGAGTTTACCCTAGAAAAAAAAAGAGCCTTTCATTTCTCCCTCTTGGAAATTGTGTTTCCAGTCTTGTGAGGTCCTTCTGATCTCTGCTCAGCTTACAGGGCAAGAGGCAAGACACCAGCAAAGATCAGTGTGGAATCCCATAATGTTCCTTGTTAAGTGTCAGGGTCCTTTCTGCAGAGGAGTTGACTTTTTAGTGGGATTCTTAGATAAAAACTTATATGGAAACAGTTTCTGTTTACAAAAAAAGAGTTTAAAATAAGGACAGATAGTAAATAAGTACTATTGTAAGTTTATTTTATTTTTTTTCATTGTATTTTATTTACTTATTGGATAAAGACAGTCAGAAATTGAGAGGAAGGGGGACATAAAACAGGAGACAGAAAGAGAGATGTCTGCTGCCCTGTTCCACCATATGTGAAGCTTTCCCCCTGCAGGTGGGGACTGAGAGCTTGAACCCGGGTCCTTGTGCATTATAACCTGTGCTCTCAACCACCACCCAGACCCCCTATGATAAGGCTTTAAATTACTGGCTTTCAATTATTTGAAGGACATGATTGTGCCATTAAGAAGAAGCCTATGCTCTGTGTAAGAGAAAACGGGTGACAAATAGGTCATAGAAGATAACGTTTTTATCAATAACTATTGATATGCAGTTTCAATAGTTACATCTTGATTCATCTACTGATCTCAGATTGTTGCACTGCCTTACTTAGCCATTCTTCTCTCACTAGAGAAATTAAAACTGTATGAGTAGCATTTGTGTAATATGAATAGAAGACTGTTGTTTTTAATAAAGATGAAGGCAGATGGGGGAGAACAACAGAAATTAAAAGCTAAATTGTGTTTAACCTCTGAGAGCAGGAAGGCAATTATTTCAGATAGTAGGGCTAGTATGAGAATAAGTGAGCATATGTGAACTCACTCCCTTTCTTCCAGGCAGTCACCACTAATCACACCCTGCTTCCTGCCTGGACCAAGTGGCAAATTGTTCCCAGGATGGCCATTACTAATCTATAGTAGCTGCCATCCCTGGACAAGACATTATTTTAAGTAATTGCAAGACATGAGTTTTCTATGCCAACATTTCCTAGGTGCCAATACTGAGTAATGCAACTCCTCACAGCTCTTCCTTGGGCATCCTTCAGAGGGAACTCCTGACTAATGAGCCCCTTCCACCATACACAATGGGTAAAACATTCCAGCAAACTGTATCATCACAGCTTTTTGTTTACTCCTTTCAGTCAAACAGACAACAGCTGCCAGAAAGCATGCTACTTCCTGTTTGCAAATGAAGCAAAGGAATGAGGAGCAAACTGGTTTGGGCATTTCAGCTAGGAAACTGAAAATAGCTTGCCAAGAGGGGCATTGGGGTGGGAGGATGAAATGAGACTTCCAAATGACTGTGGGAAAGGTAAAGTCACTTTATGAAATACTGTCAGAAGTGCCATTTGTTGGCAGCCTGGTGTGCAGTCAGCAAGTTCATCAGTAATGATAATGATAGCAATTCAGGAGCTAATAGTGAATAGTTGGCAGTGGAGGCTTCACTCTCACACCTTGCATTCTCTAAGCATCTCTGTCAGTCTCCATAACTGTCCTCTGTGCATCTGTTGGTATGATACATAGACAGCCTGTAGTTCATATGTACTTAAGGATCTAGTCAAGATCTCCCAACCAGCATAAGTGACAAGACACTTATCAGAGCTGTGAAGCACTCCTAAATCTATCTACAATTCCACACTTTAGTCTGCTGGGGGCACCAGAGACGTGGGAGCAGAAAAACTCAAGAATTTTCTTAGAGGAAATTCACTGATTTGCAAATAAAGTCAGAGTTAAATCCTAGAAGCTTGCCAACTGTTCTATACTCTTTCTGCTTTTTCTTTACAAGGCCTGGGCCAGTGTGATGACAGATTCTGCCTTGGTTGTGTGATGGTAACTGAGGGGAGTGACAGAGACAGGTTGGTGAGTAAAAGTTTTGATAATGGGTCTGTTTCAGATTCTGATCTGCGCCTCACACTATAACTCCTAAATGTAAAACCAGTGGCTTCTAAAGAATATATAATGTATGCTAGTCCTCTGCCATTTTATGTAATCTCATAGAGTTTTCCCAGAATCCTTCTCTCTCTCCCTCTCTCTCTCTCTCTCTCTCTCTCTCTCTCTCTCTCTTTTGCCTCCAATGCTATTGCTGTGGCTTGGTGTCTGCACTACGAAACCACTGCTCCTGGAGGCTATCTTTTCCCACTTTTGTTGTACCTGTTGCCCTTGTTGTTGTTATTACTATTATTGTTGTTGGATAGGACAGAGAGAAATTGAGAAAGGAGGGGAAGACAAAGAGGGAGAGAGAAAGATAGACACCTGCAAACCTGCTTCACCACCTGTGAAATGACCTCCCTTGCAAGTGGGGAGCCAGGTACTGGAACCAGGGTCCTTATGCCGGTCCATGTGTTTGGCACCATGTGCACTTAACCGCTGTGCTACCTACCCCCAAGTGCCTCCCCACCAACTGCCTCAGAATAATTCTCCAAGAAGTTGGCTGTGTCTAGACCTTTTCTGTGCATACTAGTTGTATATAAGATAACTATAAAATAGGTTTTCCAGGAACAATTAGAAATTTTGCCACTTATGAGGGGGGGATTCTAGTTAAAACACTCATATACTGTTAGACATTTTGCTATTTTTATGATAAGCTGTTGATTACATTACCACAACATATATAACTATAGACTTCTTTTTTTTCTGTGATATTTTTATTCAGCAAGACTGTGAGCTCCTTAGGAACAAGAGAATTATATCTATGTATTATTTATCATTACATATTTTAAAATGATGGTGGGTACAGCTGGAACTCAGTAAACAACCAGCTTGTTAATAAATGCCTTCTTCCTTTAGTTTTCACCTTAGATACCCTACTTTAATTTATACCAGAAAATCAAATAAAACACTAAAAAAATTATTTGATTTTTTTTTTACCAGCAGCTGAGGGGATATCTTAGTCAATAGAAGATTTTCACGCATAAGGCTCCTGGTTGGATTACACTGGCTTCAATCTCTCTCTCTCTCTTATGATATATATGTATATGTATATGTATATGTATATGTATATGTATATGTATATGTATATGTATATGTATATGTATATGTATATGTATATATATATATAATAAAAATTTAGAAAAGTAAAAGGTTGAGGTTGGGTGGTGGTTCTGGTGCTGAAGGATTGAGTTTGAGTCCATCCCCTCTTACCTGTAGGGGGGGAGCATCATGAGTGCTGAAGTAGATCTGCGAGTATCTATCTTTCTCCTCTCTCTCTCTCTCTATCTATCTATCTCTGTCTCCCCCTCTCATTTCAATCTTCCTTGGTCATATCAAATAAAATGGAAATAAATAAATGGAAAAATGGCTCCTAAAAGGAGTGTGATAACCCTAAAGTCAAAAGAAAACAGAAAAAAAATATATTTTCCAGAAAAAAAACATGTAGAGTGTGAAAGAATTTTCCAAATAATCAAGGATTTTAGCAGATGCTCTACAAGTGGGGAAACATAACATTTGCTTTAGCTGTATAAACAAAACAGATTTGGAGTGCAATGACTCAGAGTTTGCCTAGAACTCATTTGAGATCTTTGTCTGTTTCTTTGACTTCACTGTGTACCATTCTTTAAATAATTTCTGGATTATGAAATATTTTTTTAAAATAACAACAATTCATCTAATTAGGAAAGGGCTGCAAATTAGGTAAGATTTTTTTCCATGAGCATTAGAAAAGTCACATTGATTCTATTTTTTTTTTCCCTCCAGTGTTATCTCTGGGTCTTGGTGTCTGTACTACGAATCCACTGTGATCCTGTAGCCACTTTTTTATTTAAATTTTTTGTATAGGACAGAGAGAAATTGAGAGAGGAGGGACAGATAGAGAGTGAGAGAGAATGACAGGCACCTGCAGACCTGCTTCACTCCTTGCAAAGCAACCGCCTGAAGGTAGGAAGCAGAGGTCTCAAACCCAGATCTTTGTACTGGTCCTTGCACTTCGTACTGTGTGCGCTTAACCTTGAGCACCATCATCTGGCCCCCAGTCACCTTGATTCTTTAAATTACTTGTTTTCAGGTTAATTAAAACAGCTCTTTTGGTTAGTGTGCTGCTTTGTTATGTGTGAGCCAATTTTGGTCCAACTCATTGAACTCTCTCTGCTTCTATCTCTATCTGACAGAAATCATCTGGGCTCCAATGTAATGACATGACTATAATAAACTGGTTATTATTTTGTTTAAAATTGTCCATAATTATGGTCTCAAAAGATGAGAGGAAGGGTTAAAGTGGAGTAATATCATAATAGGTGAGGGTGAAGGATCTTAATCCAAATCAAGATAATGAAATCAATTCCCATCCCTCTAGCCCTCTCCTACGGAAACCTGTTCACTCAAATCCAGCAGCTAAGTATTGATCTGAGAAGCTTACTCAGGAAGATGGGTAGTGATGAGCACTAACACTTCAGATCACAAGATCAAGAACACCCAGAGGTAAAATCAAAACTTAAAACCAAACAGACAGCTATAATGACTATTGCTGTGGGTAGCAAGACAGAAGCTAGATACCACGCTAGGAGAAGAAAAGTCAGTATAGTAGGAAGAAAGCATAGATCCAGCATCTAGTCCAAGTTTTGCATTTTCAAGTTCCAGGCAGTGCTAATGGTACTGGTTCAGGGATGGCATTTTGAGAATTACCGCCATAAAGAATATTCAACCTCTTCTAAGTTACACAAAATAACTATTACAGTTACAGGATCAATTCATCTAAATCAGTGTTTGCTTTGTCTTTTTTTTAATTTCTTTATTGGATAATTAATGTTTTACATTTTACAGTAAATACAATAGTTTGTACATGCATAACATTTCCCGTATAACAGTGCAACCGCCCCCCCCCCACCCCAGGTCCTCTGTCATCCTTTTTGGACCTCTATTCTCCCCACTGCCCACACCTGAGTCTTTTACTTTGGTTCAAAACGCCAACTCCAGTTCAGGTTATACTTGTGTTTTCTTTTCTGATCTTGATTTTCAATTCCTGCCTCAGAGTGAGATCATCCCATATTCATCACATATTCATCCTTCTGTTCATCCTTCTGACTTATTTCACTTAACATGACTTTTTTCAAGCTCCATCCAAGATCGGCAGAAAACAGTGAAGTCAACATTTTTAATAGCTGAGTAGTTTACCATTGTGTATATAGACCACAAATAGCTCAGCTACTCATCTGTTGTTGCACACCTGGGTTGCTTCCAGGTTTTGGCTATTACAAATTGTGCTGCTAAGAACATATGTGTACACAGATCTTTTAGATGGGCATCTTGGGTTCCTTAGCATATGTCCCCAGGAGAGGAATTGCAGACTCAAAGGGCAGGTCCATTTCTAGCCTTCTGAAAGTTCTCCACAGAGGTTGAGCCAATTTCCATTCCTACCAGCAGTGCAGGAGGGTTCCTTTGACCCCACAACCTCTCCAGCATTTACTGCTGTTACCTTATCTGATGTATGACATTCTCAGAGAAGTGAAGTTGTTGTCTTTATTTGCATTTCTCTGACAATCAAAGACTTGGAACATTTTTTCATGTGTTTATCAACTTTTTGGATATCTTATGTGGTGAATATTCTGTGCATGTCCTCTTCCCATTTTTGGATGGGGTCATTTGTTTTCTTGTGGTTGAGTTTGGCAAGCTCTTTATATATTTTTGTTATTAAACTTTTGTCTGATGTATGGCATGTAAAGATTTTCTCCTATTCTGTGAGGGGTCTCTTGGCTTGGGTAGTGGTTTCTTTTGCTGTGCAGAAGCTTTTTTAATTTGATGTAGTCACATAGGTTTATGCTTGCCTTAGTCTTCTTTGTAATTGGATTCGTTTCATTGAAGATGCCTTTAAAATTTATGCAGAAAAGAGTCCTGCCAATATTTTCCTCTAAGTGTCTGATAGTTTCTAGTCTAACATCCAAGTTCTTGGTCAATTTGGAATTTACTTTTGTATTTGGTGAAATATAGTGGTTCGGTTTCATTCTTTTGCATGTTTCAACACATTTTTTTTTCCCAACACCATTTGTTGAAGATACTCTGCTTTTCCCATTTAATAGTCTGGGCATCTTTGTCAAAGATTAGATGTCCACAGGTGTGGGGGATTACTTCTGGGTTCTCAATTCTATTCCACTGGTCAGTGTGTCTATTCATGTTGCAGTACCAAGCAATTTTGATGACAATGACCCTATAATGCAATTTGAGACCTGGGAGTGTGATGCTTCCAGTTCTGTTCATTCTTCTCAAGATTGTCTTGACAATTCTAGTTCTTTTCTGCTTCCAGATAAACATTTGTAGCATTTTTTTCTATTCTTCTAAATAATGTGGTTCGGATCTTGATGAGGAGAGCATTAAATTTGTATATGGAAGAGCGCACATGCTATAGTGTGCAAGGACGCAGGTTCAAGGCCCCGGTCCCCACCTGTGGGGGAAAGCTTCACAAGTCCTGAATCAGGGCTGCAGGTGTGTCTCTCTGTCTCCCTCCCCCTCTGTCACCCCAGTCCCTCTCCATTTCTGACTATCTCTATCTAATAAAGATTTAAAATTTAAAAAATTAAAAAACACATTATGTATGTTCAGAGTGGATGAAAGAATAGTACCACATTGTAAACATAGGCAGTATCTATTAATTCTGTCATACACCCAAATGTACTATGAACTTGTAAATTGAACTTTTATATATATTTGGACATTCACTAACGTTTGAGAAGCACTACTTAATGCTAAGAGAAAAATGAAGATGGAAGAAAAAGGTGTAGGTCAATGTCAAATTAATAGTAGTGATATAAATTAGATGGGCTAAGGTATCAGTCAAGCTCCATTTCTCCTTATCTATGAGTCAAGGCATGCCTCTTTAGTTTCTTTCTCTCCTGGTCTACAGGTGGGGATAGAATGAGCTCAATTTGATCACTGATCAGACTTTCATATGATTATCACTATGGTGTAGAAACTATTCTCCTAGTGTATGACAGAATAGGGCAAAACACTAAAAGTGTTGTTACTGTTTCCTTTGGGAAAGAATGCTTTATAAGACAGTTCTCCTTACCTGGGTGCAGTTTCCCATGCTTCTATGATAGGTGTCTCTAGCCCACAACTAATTTAGATTCTCTTGTCTCATTGAGTGTTGGGTCCCCAACATCTTAGTCCCCTTGCCCTTGCAAAACATTGAAATCTTCATTCTAAATGGATAAAATGGATGTAATTCCTCATCATTAGGATGGTAACTTCTAATATTCTGAGGCCTCAAAATGCTCTGAAACATTTGAAATCACAACTACTTTGAGACAGTAAACAAATGGACTTCATTTACTCTAAGTGATTGAAGACCACAGGTTGACTCAGGATACACAGAGAGAAGAGAAGGTACAACGCCCACTCATAGAGGTACCTAGAATTTCTTTAGAATGGCACTTTTCTTCCCTCCCATGTAGTTCTATCTGCTAAACAGTCCTGTTACTCCAGGATCTTGGTGAATGTACAACTGCACCAACAAGACTAGAATCTCTGATAGAGCAAGGATTACCCAGTAGGAATAACAGAGACCCCTGGGAATGCATGGGGACCAGGAAAAAGGTAAGAAAGGATATTGTAAGTGGACAGTTACATGAGATAAGATATCACACAAACAAGAAGAATGGCTCCTACTTTCTCTCTTTTGTTCCTAACTTTCTCTATTTAATTACTGCTATGTTTTGTTATTGTTGTTGCAGGATTGCTATTCTGGTTTCTTATAATTGCCTTCACTTCTGATCTTATTTATTTCTTTTATTTCTCTCTTATCTGACTTGGTTCTTAAGTTTAGTTCTGAAATTAGAGAATTAAGTGATTCACTGAGTAGCCATTACTTTAGAGATAGTTTTAATTCTATGATGGGAGCAGTATGGTTTAATTGAGTCATGTCACTAAAAGAATAATGGTTGGTTATAGACATTTTAAAAATAAAAATCATGATGAAATCTAATTATCAGATTTTTTTTAAGAAAGAAAAATTCTGGCTAAGTGGTGGTATATACAGTTGATTGCACTTGTTACCATGCTCAGTGCTCTAAGTAAAGTATTATGGTACTCACTTCTGGGAGATTGGGGAGGGAGTTTACAAGCTGTGGAGCAGTAACTGTAGGCATCTTTCTCCCCCTCTCTATTTATCTCTATCTTTTACAAAGAAATAAACAAAAAAAAAAGTCACTGGGAGCAGTGGAGTCTTTGTATAGGCAAAAATCCTCCACAGATCCACAGATAACCATGGTGACAAAAAAAAAAAAAGGAGAGAAAGGAAGGACAAAATTGTTCAATAAGAATTGTTCTTACTGTGCTGCTTATTATTCATTTCCTCTTAAGCTACAGTAGCAGAAATTCTAAAGGGAAACCATATAAAGAATGCATCATCAGTTTTGTATTTGAATTTAATTTTCTGCCCCTTTTTGTTATTAAATGATTTTGAGAAGCCTTTGTTAACACAGCTCCATATATAACAGACCTATTTACACCACGAGAAATTGGAAAGTTTCATTTATTAGAGAGAGAGTACCAGAGTATCACTGCTAGGGATATTGCAATGACAGGGATCATTCTCAGGACAGCATGGCTGAAAGCTCAATGCTTTATCCACTCTACCACCTCTTAGGCCAGGACATCATAGTCACAATTTCTAACAAACCTCTAGTCATCAGGTCTACAGACCTGCAATGCTATTTCATTCATTATGGCCATTTTATCAGTAGGAAGCAGAACCCCCTAAACATAACACAGGTACCTAAGATGGTTAGTGTGAGTGCTAAACTAAGCCTTCAGGTGTTCAGATATTCCTTTGGTGAATGTCTAAAGTATGCCGGGCTTCTGCCTACAGGTTACAGGAATGATAGAGTCTCAGACTTCTAACATTTAGGCTCTAGTCCTAAATGTAGGCAAAAAACAACACAAAAACATATCATATAATGCCTAATATTGGGGATAAAATAGTGACAAAACAAGGAACAGAGTGGAGGCATGATTTGAGACACTATAGTCCCTATAATATCTGCTCCTCAAGGTCATCATACTGATTTCAGTGAAGCACTGCTGTGGAGGAGGACAACAACAACCCTTAAATTAAATCTACATCATCAGGAAACAAATGGAACTAAACCATGTGGCATCTGGAGAAACTGGATTGAAGGAAGAGGAAAGAAAACACAAAGCGCAAAGCACCAGCCTCCTGGCAAACTGTAGAAGTGCTACAGGGGATACAAGTCAGGTCTGGGAGAGAACAAAGGTGGGAAATGTTGAGGATGAACTCAGAGAGAAGATTGTTCAATGCCCGTTGCACCCAGGAAGAAGTCTGGGTTTCCTCTCCAGTGACAGGGAAAAACACTGCCCAAGTTTGAACAGAGAAACAACATGAAAAGCCACATGCTGGGTGCTGATTGGAGAATGAACTTCCTCTAGGCAAGAACTCAGGAAGAAGACCAAGTAGGAGTTCACAGCAGCTAAATTGACAAGAGATACTGGAACACAGACACGTTTGGAGCAGTGGGGGGGTGAGCAGTGTCTGGGCTCTGAATTTATTCTACAAATATTAATGAAGGGATTATCAAGCATTCAGCTGAAGAATGAATTCATGAATTCACTGTAGATTCATAATTTAGCCAAGTATCTCTGGGAGCCAGTTAGGAGTTTCAGAGGTCACAGTTCATCTGTGGGGTTCAAAAGAGGATGCAGACGGACAAATGAGGGCATTAAGTGCCCTGTCCTCTTTGAAAATCCTGCCTGCTGTGGAGGGAGTGTAGAAGCAGATGTTAATTTTAGCCTGATGCATATACATCTCCTTAAATTTGTTCTCAAAAATTCCAGTAGAGTGTGCCATACATGTCCTAGCAATTTCTAATGGCCAGAACTTATAAAAATATATAATTCTTAGAATTGGCATACTGAATTAAGAACATAATGAAGTTTCTGAAGTATACTTATTATAGTATGTTTAGGTGGTGGTTTATAGTGATTATGCCTGAAACATATTATATTACAGTGTGATGCTTCAGTAAAAATTGCTTAGATCGTAATCATTGGGAAATTCTTTGGGGTATGCTTGTTGGATTAAAACTATGTTGGATTATCCTATGACCCTTCAATTCCTCTCCTGGGGATAAATTCCAAGGAACACAAAACATCCAACCAAAAAAAAAAAAAAAGATTTTTGTACACTTGTACACTGTGTTCAAAGCAGGACAATTTGCAATAGCCAAAACCTGGAAGCAACCCAGGTGTCCAACAACAAATGAGTGGCTGAGTAAATTGTGGTCTATATACACAATGAAATACTACTCAGTTATTGAAAATGGTGAATTTAGTTTCTTCACCCCATCTTGGACGGAGCTTGAAGGAATCATGTTAAGTGAGATAAGTCAGAAACGGAAGGATGAATATAGGATGATCTCATCATAGACAGAAGCTGAAAAACAAGATCAGAAGGGAAAACACAAAGTAGGACTTTGACTGGAGTTGGTATGTTGCACCAAAGTAAAAGACTCTGGGGTGGCAGGGAAGGGTTTAGGTATGGGAACATGATGGCAGAGGATGACCTAGTGGGGTTGCATTGTTATGTGGAAAACTGGGAAGTTTTATTCATGTACAAACTATTGTATTGTTTTTTTACTGTTAACATAAACCACTAACTCCTTAATAAAGACATTAATAAAATTAAAGCTTAGTATACTATAGGGAATACATGGGAATTGAAAGATAGTTATAATAGTCAACCTATCTCTGTGACATTGGGAGAACTACTGTAGCTTCCATTGGTGGGAATGGAGACTAAGAACTCTGGTGGTGGGAAAGGTGTGGAATTATAGTCCTGTTATCTTACAATTTTAAAAATCAATATTAAGTCACTAATACAATTTAAAGGAGAGTGGGATGGAGGGAGAGAGAGGGAAGGAAGGAGAGAGAGAGAGAGAGAGAGAGAGAGAGAGAGAATGTCAGTGGAGAACCTTAGTCAGTTGCCAGAGCCCTGAGACTACATGTATCCCAGGGTGTAGAAAAAGTAACCACAGCCAATTACCATTCAGTTGCTCAGAAGAGGTCAGGTGGGACACACACTTGACACTGTTCTAGCTAAGGATGTCATACCCACTGTGCAACTTCCTAGGCCTCAACAACCACATTCTTTCATGATGATGCCTATGAACTCCTGTCACAAAAACAGAAACTTAAAATAGTGATGAGATGCCACTGCTGTTTCCTATTACTCTGTAAAAGTGACAGTGAGGGAGTATCACTCTAATAATTATATTTCAAGGTTTATCCACTTAGGTGTGAATTCACCAACCCGCCCCCTCCAATACTATATCCCCATGCTATTTACAAGTGACCTCTCAGGTCTATGAAAACAACCCTGTTTCTTCTTTTTTAAAAAAATCATTTTTTTAAATATTTATTTATTTATTACCTTTTTCTTGCTCTTGTTGTTTTATTGTTGTAGTTATTATTGTTGCTGATAGTGACGTCATTGTTGTTGGATAGGACAGAGAGAAATGGAGAGAGGAGGGAAAGACAGAGAGGGGAGAGAAAGACACCTGCAGACCTGCTTCACCACCTATGAAGGAAACCCCCTACAGGGGGGAGCCAGGGGCTAAAACTTGGATCCTTACGCTGGTTTTTGCGCTTCGTGCCATATGCACTTAACCCGCTGTGTTACCACCCGACTCCTGAAAACAACCCTGTTTCTAAAACTTTGAGTATAAGTTCTAAGTCAAACCTCTCTAAGATTAAAAAAAAAGTATGTTTTAGGGGGTTGACAAAATAGCTTCCCTGGATTATGTGCTTGCTTTGCTGTGGGCATAATCAAAGTTCGGCGTGTATCACATTGGAGAAAGTTCCAGTGCTATGGTGTCTTTCCTCTTTTCTTCTTTTATCTCTGTCTGTCTTAAAAAGTCAGCCCACAGCAGTGAAACTTAAGCTATGCAAAAAGTAAAGATCTTTTTGTTGATATGCTGTGAAAAGGAATTACTCAGCAGTAGAAAACTAATGTAAGAAATCATTTCTCTAGCTTTCCAACATAAAGGTTGTACTCATTTTGTTGCAGAAAGTGAACTAAAAAGTTAAGCACCTTAAAGTTTTTTGATTTTTTTTTTTTTTGTCCTTAACACTTTGTCAACCATCATCAGTTTAGCAAGCTTACATTATAAAGTACTGCTGGGGTTTAATAAATTTAAATCTATAGTGACACCTTAACTTAAAAAGTTATTTAGCCAGATACAAATAAAGAAACATTGGGGAATAATCTTAAGTTGGGGCATCTCAGAACCATTTTCTGGAGAGAATGAGTTTAGAGCAGGTTAAAAGAGAGAGAAAGAAAGGAAACCAGGGTTGTATATTTTCATTATGCGATCTTCAGCATGTATTTCCAATAGATGCATCTTAAGTATTCTGGAGCCATGCCAACCAGGGTGCAATGTAGATATAAGTCAATATCATTACAACATGGGCACTTAACAGGAAGACATGACTGATGTAATACACCTGCTCCAGGAGGCAAGAGCACACCAGCTCTGGGGAAATAAGTTTCCGATAGTCCATTTCTATTCCTTTTCACTTTGTCCTTGATTTATTGTCTTTGCTCAGCTTCAAGATGACAAAGGCTTGAGGTTTCAACACAAACTGATATTCCAGACTCCACTAAATATATTTGTAAGACAAGGGCAGCAACAAAATCAAACTGCTGGCACAAAGACTTACTGTTAGTTAAAGCTGGAAAGAGATTATGGAGGATTATTACTTTATCAAAAAATATTTCAGCTCCAAAGCCAGTGCTTATTTCTCGAGTGCCTTTGACTGTGTGTTAATATATCTCCAACCTTGAATGGATTTAGTCTTTCATTGTCAATTTATTGAAAAGTTTGACAAATGTCTGTGGCCTGTGCTATAGGACACCTAGGCTTTTTAGTTATTGCTACAGAGAGCTGAAGATCAAGACCTTAAAAGGGGATTTACAAGTGCTGTTTATTTGATTTTTATTGTTGTGGTTTGATTTCAGCTACCACGCTTTTCATCTTTAATCCCATTTGTCTTTTTAGAGGTCCCACCTAAGGATGGCAATACAAACAGCTAAAGCCCAAATCGTACTACCAATATGGAGGTGAAAAATTGGTCCAATATTTCCTTTTATCTTTTTTATAACATTATTTTTGTTCTTCTGTTGCCTCTTTTATTGTTATTGATGTATTTGTTGTTGGGTAGGACAGAGAGAAATGGAGAGAGGAGGGGAAGACAGAGTGGGAGATAAAAAGATAAGACACCTGTAGACCTGCTTCACAACAACTCCCCTGCAGGTGGGGAGCTGGGAGCTCGAACCAGGATCCTTACACTGGTCCTTGCTCTTTGTGCCACATGCACTTAACTCACTGCGCTAATGCTCGACTCCCCTGTTGCTTCTCTTTCTAGATATTTGTCCTCAGGTTGTTAACATATTTCAAGAAGAAGGATATCTACCAACCATAGAAATGAGAGAATAATAGTGACCTACATGTATTGCTTTATACTTAAAAATGTTTCCTCTTACTTTGGCTTGATGTCTTTAAATAAGGTTGCCATCCAACTTAATGTATCTCTCCAGATCCTTGAGTGTTCTTGAGTGTGTCATACTGTTGTGACAGTGAACTCTTTCAAAGAGGAACTGGTACAGCATGCTTCTGCAAAACACTTTTCCTTGAATGAACAGTATGTCCTGTTGTCACTGAAATCTCCTAAGAAATTTCACCAAGCAACCTTGTCAACAAAGGCATAGTATTTATACAGACAGATAATGGCAATCAAAATTTGAGTTCCTCAAACGGCTATTGAGGGGGCCAAGTGGTGGTGCAGTGCACCTAGTTGAGTTGTTACAATACATATGTTACAATACATATGGACCCAGGTTCAAGCCCTTGGTTACCTCCTTCAGGGGGGATATCTCACAAGTGATGAATCAGTGCTACAGCTTTCTCTCTCTCTCTTTCTCTCTCTGCCTTCTCCCCTCCTTTCTTCTATTTCACCCCCTTCTCTCTCAATTTCTCTTGGCTCCTATTCAAAATTAAAAAAAATTAAGGCATTTTGAAATCATTAAGTTTTTTAAAAATAAAATTTCACACAATGTAAAATTTAAAATATCAGTGGATGGTGTGATACTTTCCATGATGGGCCAGAGTGGAAGTCAATGAGAAGCCCTTAACACAGTATCAGAGAGAAGCTATAATACACCCCAGAGGAAATATTAAACTTAGCTTTGCAAAGAAAAAAAAATAGCAATTTTTCAGAAATGGAAAGAGTGCTGCAAGCATAAGTAAAACAATCTTCAGTGGCTTACTGATGAAGTAGAACATAGCAGATTCAATGATCTCAACATAATGCAATGTGGTAGAAGATACAGTGGGTTGTGAGAGTATTAAGAATCAAGTCCTCACAGGAAACAGTAAAGGGTTATGGAGTATGAAAATTAGCCCAAGATCCATGGGGAACAGGGGAACACAAGTAACATGAATATATTTGAATGTTTAAAAGATCACCTTGGCGCAAAGCACAAGGACCAGCATAAGGATGCCGGTTCGAGCCCCTGTCTCCCCACCTGCAGGAGAGCCACTTCACAAGCGGTGAAGCAGGTCTGCACGTGTCTTCCCCTCCTCTCTCAATCAATAACAACAATAGTAACTACAAATAAAAAATCAACAAGGGCAACAAAAGGGAATAAATAAATATTTTAAAAAATTTTAAAAGATCACCTTGGAACAGAGAATGAGATTTTTAAAAAGTCTTGGGATTAATGATAAGGAGTGTAACATAAACAATTATAACAACCCACTGCTGAGGTCAGGGTAAGTAGTGAAGGCAATCACAGAGGAAATATAAGAAAGAATGACTGTCAGAGATGAAGGAGGTTCATAGAAAATAAAACAGCTGTCTAGTCCTGTTTCCAACTCTGACACCATCTTCCCAGACAATATCTCTGGTCCACCTGTATGCTCGCTGCTATGTGCAGGCAAAAATTAGTAAAGTCCTGGACTCCTTATATTATACCTAAAATAGACCTACTAGATTCTTCCAAAATGGATACCCCAAATCTCATCTGCTATATTCTTGCCTTTAGTTTCCTGACTATTAAACAATTTATTCTGCTTTATATCTTAATGTTTTTTCAGCCACGAGGTTGCAGATACTACCATGATGCTAACTAAACTTCCTTGGACAGAGGACCATATCAATGTACCCTGGAACCTCACCTCCCCAGAGCCCTGCCCCACTTGGAAAAAATAGAAACAGGCTGGGATTATGGATCCACCTGCCAACACCCATGTACAGTGGAGAAGCAATAACAGAAGCCAGACCTTTCACCCTCTGTAATGCATAATGACCTGGGTCCATGATCCCAGAGGGATAAAGAATAGGAAAGCTTTCAAGAGAGGGGATGGGATGCAGAGTTCTGGTGGTGGGAATTGTATGAAATTGTATCCCTCCTATCCTGTGATCTTTTTGATATTTTTAATTTTATAAATAAATTAATAACAAAGAAAGTAAAACAATGATATTCAATGAAACTTGGTGACAGACAGATTTTGAAGTGATGAGACAGACATGGCTTAGAGATGTTTCTGTTTTGCGCATTTGGGTAGAAGGAAAGCATTCATCCAAGAAATAAACAATTTAAGAAATAATTCTCTGTGTGTGTGTTTATGTGAGTGCGTGCATGCGTGCCACATCTTGCATGTATGAGCTTTGGTATTTAGGCTTAAGTTTGAGATCTATTTGAAACATGATGTAAATGGGGAATTTATAGTTTAGTCAAATGAAGTTCTCTCCCCTTCTATGTGGAATGCTTTTCGAAAAAGTTAGGAAGGTCAAACTACGTATAGAGATTAGTGATTTTCCTCTATATAAATACTAATCATAGTTATGGGAATGTATTTATATATCTCAATAAGGAACCAAACACACTTATTCAAAAAGAACTGTGTACACCTATGTTAATAACAGAACAATTTGTAATAGCCAAAACCTGGAATCAACCTAGTTGTCCAACAAAAGATGAGTGGCTGAGAAAGCTGTGACCTACATATACAATTGAATACAATTTGGCTATTAAAATTGATGAAATCACCTTTCTCGCCTCATCTTAGACAGAGCTTGCAAGGAATCATGTGAACTGATGAGTATGGGATGAGTATGGGATGAGTATGGGATGAGTATGGGAAGATCTCACTCATGGACAGAAGTTGAAAAATAACAGAAAGGAAACCACAAAGCAGAACTTGGAGTGAGTTTGGTGTATTGAGCCACAGTAAAGGACTCTGAGATTGGGGATGGTTTCAGGTTCTAGTGCAACATGTTGGAGGAGGACCTGGTGGTGAGAGAGGTTCATGAAAAACTAAGAAATTTTATACATGTACCAACTACTGTTTTTAGTGAAAACCATTAATCCCATCAATAATAAAATTGTTCTTTATTTAAAAAAACTAAAATCCCATAAGAAAAAACAAAATTTCTAAATGATTTATGTCTTTGCTTATTTTGAGAAGAATTAAAGCACTTGGTAGCTCTGGAACGTAGTAGTGCCAGTGTATTGGACTTGTGACTACTTCTGGGGACTCTGGCATGTAAATTCAGTATCTAACAGGCTGAACTCTCTCACCAGTCCTCCCAAAACAGTACTGATAGGACAGGAAGAGATTAAGGCACCCATACAGAAACTGGAGAATTATTTAACAGTATAACATGTTATAGCAAGATCATAAAACTTCAGCAGACTTAGGGTTTTTTTTTTTCTGTACTGCTTGCTGCACTGAATAAGAAAATATACTTTTGTGTCTGACTACTTCTGTAATATGATTTTTAAAATTTTTTGTCTCTTTTTAAAATTTCTTTATTGGAGAATTAATGGTTTACAGTCAATAGTAAAATACAATAGTTTGTACATGAATAACATTTCCACATAGCAATATAACCCCCACTAGGTCCTCCTCTGTCATCATGTTTCAGGACCTAAACACTCTCCCCACCCCAGAGTCTTTTACCTTGGTGCAATACACCAACTCCGATCCAAGTTCTGCTTAGTGTTTTCCCTTCTAATCTTTTTTTTACTTCGATTTAAAAATATTTATTTATTTATTCCGTTTTGTTGCCCTTGTTTTATTGTTTTAGTTACTATTGTTGTTGTTATTGATGTAGTCCTTGTTGGATAGGACAGAGAGAATTGGAGAGAGGAGGGGAAGACAGAGAGGGGGAGAGAAAGATAGACACCTGCAGACCTGCTTCACCACTTGTGAAGTGACTCCCCTGCAGGTGGGGAGCCGGGGGCTTGAACCTGGATCCTTAAACCGGTCCTTGTGCTTTGCGCCATGTGAGCTTAACCCGCTGTGCTACTGCCTGACTCCCCTTGTTTTTACTTCTATGAGTGACATAATCCCACATTCATTCTTCTGTTTCTGGTTTATCTCACTTAACATGGTTTTTTTAAGCTCCATCCAAGATGGGGTGAAGAAACTAAAATCACCAATTTTAGTAACCGAATAGTATTTCATTGTGTATATAGACCACAACTTACTTAGCCACTCATCTGTTGTTGGATACCTGGATTGCTTCCAGGTTTTGGCTATTACAAATTGTGCTGCTATGAACTTAGATATACACAAATATTTTTGGATGGATGTGTTGGATTCCTTAGGATATAACCCCAGGAGAGGAATTTAAGGGTCATAGTGTAGGTCCACCTCTAGCCTTCTGAGGGGTTCTCCAGACTGGACAGCTTCCCTGAGAGTAGTACATAGAGTACAATGAGAGATCAAACAACAACAGTGTACAAGTTAGGAAAAGGAAACAAACAGGATTTGTTTTCATTCCCACTGATTCCATTGTCTTTTTATTTATTTTTATTTGTTATTACCTTTATTTATTTATTGGATAGAGACAGCCAGAAATCAAGAGGGAAGGGGGTAGAGAGAAAGAGAGACAAGGAGACACCTGCAGCACTGCTTCACCACTTGTAAAGCTTTCCCCCTACAGTTGGGGACTGGGGACTCGAACTTGGGTCCTTGCACATGGTAATGTGCTCTTAACCAGGTGTGCCACCACCCTGCTCCTATTCCCACTGATTCCGTACTGTGCATTATTAAACTGAGCATTTAAAACATTTCTGTCGTGGACCAGGAGGTGGTGTGGTTTATAAAGCATTGGACTCTCAAGCATGAAGTCTTCAGTTCAAACCCAGGCAGCACATGTATCAGAGTGATGTCTGGTTCTTTCTCTCTCTCCTCCTGTCTTTCTCACTAGTAAATAAATAAAATCTTTAAAAAAAAATTCTGTGACTGTCAGCTCATTATGAAAAGTGAAAAAATGGGTTAAGACTACCAGCCCCATAAATATATGAAAGAACTAGATAAATTCACATATGCATGCCAGTGTCCATGTCCAGTGGAGAAGCAATGAGAAGCCAGATCTTCCATCCTCCCCACCCCAAAAAGAACTTTGGTTCATACTGCCAGAGTGATAAAGAAAAGAAAGTTTCCTCTGTTGTCCCTGGTCTAAGATTTTAGGTGATTTAATATTTCAAAGAAAAAGTCATTATTAGAAATAACAATTTAAGCCCACTGTTAAAATTCAATCAGGACACCACTTCCCTAGACAATACTTTTGGTCAACCTGCATGTTAACTGATCGGCTCAAGCAAAAATTAGTGAAGTCATGAACCCCTTGGAATATACATAAGATAGACCTACTAGACTTTTCCAAAATGGAGACCCCCAAATCTCAGCTGCTATATACCTTGTATTTAGGTTCCTGATTTTTTTTTTTTAAACAATTTGTTTTGCTTTATATTGTAACACTTTTTCAGCTACCAAGTTGCAGATGTGACTGTAGTGCCAACCCTGGGTAGATGACCTCACCAGTGTATCCTGGAACTTCACCTCCCCAGATCCCTGTCCCACTAGGGAAAGAGAAAGATAGGCTAGGGGTATGGATCAACCTACTAATGCTCACGTTCAGTGGAGAAGCCAGACCTTCCACCTTCTGCACCCGATAATGATCCTGGGCCCATTCTTCTAGAGGGATAAAGAATAGAAAAGCTTTCAAGTGAGAGGATGAGATACGGAGCTTTCGTGGTAGGAATTGTCTGGAATTGTACCTGTCTTATCCTATATTGCTAAGATTTCATATATATAACTTTCCAGTGGAGGAGATAACATGGAACTCTCATGGTGGGAACTATGTGGAATTGTACCCCTGTTACCTCTTTTAACCCGTTAATCATTTTAAACCACTATTTTAAAAAAATCACATATGCAGAGCTCTAGAACTACATCTCAGCAAACCTTAAAAACTTTTAGTGGGAGTGTGGGTTAACCTGTCAACGCCCATGTTCAGCGGGGAAGCAATTACAGAAACCAGACCTTCCACTTTCTGCATCCCATGATTACCTTGTGTCCATATTTCCAGAGGGTTAAAGAATAGAAAAAACTATCAGGGGAGGAGATGATATACGAAGTTCTGGTGGTGGGAATTGTGTGGAGCTGTACCCCTCTTATCCTATGGCTTTGTCAATGCTTCCTTTTTTTAATTATTATTATTATTATTATTATTATTATTATTATTATTATTATTAATAATAATAATAAAATAATGTGAAACATTTAAAAAAGAACTTTTTAAAGTATTCACTACTGTTAACTACTTTCTGTCCAGGAGCTCAAGGAAGGTCTCCTGTGGGTGGTTGCAGGAAATTGAACTGACCTTACCAGGTTGGAAACCTATTCAGTATTTCCTCACCAAGCTTTAGAATGAGGGATCCAATTTCCAGACTCTTCATTTCTACACGCTGAGAGGTCAAGATGCTTATTAAAGTAAAATCAAATCTTCAATAATCGTGAATGAAGGGGAATAATGCTAAACCAAGGCCTGCTTGCCACACAAAAGGCAATTAGCTGTGCAGAGAACTGAGGAAGTCTTAAGTCTGTGCCTTCAGCTGACTCTGTTTCACATCACAAGATATAAGCATTTATAGGTCAAATGTTCCAATAACAAAAACATTTATTTTTAAAAAAGCTTCCTGCACACAGACTCTGTTTTCCTAATACTTAAGCCTCTAATTAGAGTTCTAGTCCAAAAGCTAAACATTCAGTCCCCCATTTTCTCCACCTCTGGCTTAAAAATATAAATCGAGGTAGCTCAGTAACCAGCTGTTGGTCTGTTTTATAGTAATCCTTTTTTGTATTTATCCCACATCTTTCATCTAAGTCCCCACAAAAAGAATCTCATTAATCCCTAACAACATTTCTGAGAGACCTTTGACCACTGCAATTATCTCAAATTTACAGATAAAACAACCAAGGTGCTGAGAGAGCACCTTTTCTCTTTTAGCAGTAAAGAGTAAGAGTAGATAATAATCCTCTTGATTCTCACACTCCAATTGTAAGTGATCAACCTTGTTGGAGAAAAGCAAACAAACATTTGCTCAGTTCTTGTAAAATGTCTGGTGAGTTGCTTAAAGCAAGAAAGTACAAAGTAAGGAGATTCTGGAGACTTACAGAAAAATAGTCGCTGGCTTCCAGTCCCACTGCCCAAACCATCCTGCCTTTCACACCTAGTCACAGGTGAGAGCATGGAATCTCAGACAGTAAAAATATGGGGAATGAAAAAATCAAAACTCAGTTCACAAGTTATTAAAGTATTTCAAGGAATTGGAAATTCTAAAATAGTGAAAAGTATTTTAAAATTTTATTTACTTATTTATTTAAGAAAGGAGACATTAACAAAATTATAGGATGGGGGGTACAACTCCACACAGTTTCTGCCACCCAATCTCCATATCCCATCCCCTCCCCAATGCTTTCCCATTCTCTATCCCTCTAGGAGCATGGACCCAGGGTCGTTTTGACACAAGCACAGTGAAGGAAATAGTCAGAGCTTCCTAAAGTCAAGAAAATATTCGTTCAGAGGTAAGTTATTTTCTTAGGCTGTTCTGGGGATCCCTGCTGCTTGGGCAACTCAAGCACATGGCAGTGTCCAGAGAGTGGATGGCAGGAGAAAGCATGGAGCTTTGCAGGTCTTCTGTGAGCAAGCTCCTACTATGGGGTCATAACAGCCCAAGGTGAGTCCAGTCATTGCTAGCAGCTTGCACTTCAAAGATATCTCTCTCTCTCTCTCTCTCTCTCTCTCTCTCTCTCTGAGTTCCGTGTTATCTCTCTCTCCTGTCTGCTGGAAATATAAAATGCCCAGGTTCATCACTATAACCTCCAAGATGTGCGCAATCACATATGTAGACAGTAGATCTTATGAATAGATAGGCTTCACAAATGGAATAAAAGATTGAACCAAAAAAAAAAAAAGCTAAAACAAAGTGAGACACCATTTGGCGCTATGTGGTAACTAAATACCTATCAACAGAAAATGACTAGGAAGCCCTGCTTCATATCATTTGCCCAAATGACCATTGATTCATGACCTTCAATTAGTATGTATTCTAAACTGATTTGTTTCATTTTTATCATACTAAAAAATGAATGATATATGAAGAAGAGTAAAGGTGGGAGACACAATTTATAGGCAGTGGGGATCATGCAGAGACAATAATAATTATAAAAATGTTTTATTTTATTATAAGATATATGATGTCTTCTTGGAGAACCCTGCTTTGTTATTCATGGTTCAACTCATGGGTCCAAAAGTTATTTTTGAACCACTCATTCAGAAAGAGTTGTTCACTGTCCTCATTTGCCTTGCTCTACCCAGGAAACCTCTATGCTAGCATTTATAAACTGTTAACCTTATTTGTTTATGGTTTGTCCTCTGGTTAAGTTCCTTGAGGAGGGGGTAGGCATTGTGCTGGATGGTGGCACACCCCATTAAGCACATGCGTTACCACACACAGGGACCTGGGTCTGAGCTCCCAGTCCCTACCTAGATGGGTCAACACAGTGAAGTGGGTCTTCAGGTGTCTCTCTTCCTCTCTTGTCAGTATCTTCCCCCTTGCTCTCAATATCTGTCTGTAAAATCTATTAAAAATAGAAAGAAAAAAACACATTTGCTGTGAAGACACAGAATCCCAACGACAACTGTGATGGCAGGAAATAAATAAATAAATGTTTTTAAGGTAAGAAAGAACCCTATCTGTCCCTCCAATATATGAAATAGTGCCTATCACACGCTAGATGCTCTAGAAATATTTATTATATGACAAACTTGAAGAACTCTCTGGTATCCTGAAAAAAGGCATATATATATATATTTCTTGTAGACACGGTATTTCCCCCTCTGCTTTCCCCTAAGAATGTGACTCAGAGCCCTATGCCATAGAAACATGCATATATTTTTGACTCAAAAACCATCACAATTTTCTACTTCTGTTTCCTCACTCCAGAAATTAAAGCCCTTTTCTTTACTTAGCAAGAACATGGATTTGAAAAGTATAAATGATTTAATCCAAGAAGTCACAGTTGAAGAATCAAGAAAAAGGAAAAAAGGCAGAAGAGAACTCCGAAGCTGCCAAGTCACTCTCTGCCAGAAAGACTCATAAGTATTGCTTTGAAATACCTGTTCTCTCTTGGACACAAACATCTAATATATTTGCAAGCCAGGAATTTTATTCAGTATTTACACAGCCTCTTTACTTTTCTTCTTTCTCTGGCTTCCCAACCTACAGGACTAAAATTGAAGCTATTTTATATGATGTGATTCTGGACTATTTCTTTCTCCATTCTTCTGAGTAGAACAAATAGAACTCCCTTCAAGAATGAACCTTTCATTGTATTGTCTACCAGATCCCCAAATGGATCTTAAATAAAATTTTAAAAAGTTGAGAAAACTGTAATAACAGAAGACTCAACTCCACCTCAGATAGGCTAGAATCAATCTTATTATCATAGGCTTCCAGAGCCTCTCTGCAGTTAGCCTTTTGCTGTCTGTCTCTCCTAATGTATTTTTCAATAAGTAAACATTCTTAACGTTAATTAGTGTTTGTAGAGGTCCATAATTTACTGAGGTATATCGGATTAAAAAATTCCTGGCTCCTTACAATAATTCACTGGCAATTAAGTTAACAGCCTAATATTATTAACATATTGAGAATAAGCTCTAAGAAAAACAATGCTTAGTTCCCTTTGGAAGCATTTCAAAGACTGTGAATGAAGCCCAACAGAAATATAAATATAAATATTACATAAGAGAGCACACTAGACCCAAAAAGAAACTACAGCGTTATTTTTCTCTGCAATCCACTGCTGCAGTTCTTGTAAGGATTATTTTTTACAAGAAATCATCAGTTAACTATTATTGGAAGATCTCCAATGAGGAGTGACTCACTACTACTCACTTTATTTCAAAGCACTCTAATAACCCCTAGTTTCTGGGTGGGATTTATCCCAGAATTGAGGCAAATTGTACCATCTCATTTGAATGACTGAAACGTCTGGACAACTATACTACGTCATATATCTACATTGTCTTTGAGAAACTTTCAGAATGCTTTGAGTCTTTCTTTGTCTTTATCTCGTTTAGAGGGCATCCCATACTATTAACCTGTGTAGGCATCCATCATCTCTGATAGTAAATTCCCAGAGAGTGAATGACAGAGTAAATGAAAGAGCACAGTACTTATCCTAAAATGGTGTTGAGTCATGTGGAAACAAAACCTGACTTTCCTAATAGTCACACAAACTATCGCCCTCCAACATTTGTTTGTTTGTTTGGCTGGTTGGTTGGTTTTGCAAGTGTGTTCCAGCCTCTTATTACTCTTTTCTTCAGCTATTTATTCAAATACATGTTTCTTTTCAAAACCAAGTTCCAAATGCCACAAGGTTATGAGTAATAGATAAAACTTCCTTGAGGACCAATGCCATCAACTTCTCTGTAGCCTGCACTGATGCCAGTTCTTCTAACTCCCATTAATAAGTGAAACTGCAGTAAAGATAACACAATCTATGTGAGGCATGCCCTTTGGAAATTCAGACATGCTGGTGAACATTTTTTATTTATTTTTACTTTTTAAAAAAATTATCTTTATTTATTGGATAGAGACAGTCAGAAATCAAGAGGAAAGGGGGAGATAGAGAGGGAGAGAGATAGAGACACCTGCAGCCCTGCGTCACCACCTAGAAAACTTTCTCCCTGAAGGTGGGGACAAAGGGTTTGAACCTCGGTCCTTGCATACTGTGACAGGTGTGTTTAACCATCTGTGCCACCACCCACACCTCAGGAATTTCTTTATATGTAAAGGATTCCAACACAGGAGAAATAATAATGAATCATGGCTCCAAAGCTGAGATAAGTCAAATGAACATACCTGAGGCATTGACACAGAATTGACTCTAGTCCTGAATACTGACTGCAGCTCCTAAAGGTTAATTGTCATCCAGGGTTCTGCCTGAGGTTTGGTTATAAGCTGCCTACTCAAAGCTTCGAGTTTAGTCATGCAGCATTCTGGTGGGAATTGTCTGACCCTCTGGCCTAGTGAGACCTTACATCACATCTTCCATCATCCCATCAGCACTCACCATTCCTGCAGAGTAGGACGGCCAGAAAGTCCTGGGAAGAATTGATGTAGAGCAAGAGACTGGGAGCCTTGGATGTCACAAAGCTAAATGCAATATTTTCCTTGGATGGTGCTGTGTCTATATAAATCGCTGAGGATGAGAGGCTTATATCCTTGGTCACTGGGTAGGGTTCTTGAAACATATAAGTAACTGAAGTGCCAATTTCAAAAACAGCAGATACCTCTGTAAAATAAAAATTCAAAAAAAAAAGTCTGCATTGAGACATTCAATTATTCAGGCTAGCAACAATTCCCTATTGTCTTTTATACTAGCAATATGTGAAGGGTTTTACATGGGTTATTTATTTCCTACAAGTATTTTGAAATGGAAGAAGTTATTCTTGTTGACAAATGAAAATTTGAACTTGCAGAATTTAAAGATGATGAGAAAATTATTGCATAAATAAAGAGTTCATGTATGAACTGTAATATTCAGTCCCAGTATAATGTAGATACACACTGTCACTCTTGTACCAGGGTGTTTCTGCTTGTTTGTTTTTATTTTGTTCTCACTGAAACTACATTGCCCTAGATTAGCGTTGAGAGAGAGAGAGAGAGAGAGAGAGAGAGAGAGAGAGGAGAGAAAGGAGAGAAAGAGGGAGAGGGAGAGGGAGAGGGAAGAATAAACAACAGGAGAACATTGAATTAGTTCTACTTTCCTGAGAGTAGGATCTTGGGAAAAGTAGTAGCATTCTCTGTGGTTCAGGGTAAAGTATAAAATTCATGGGAAGAAAAAAAAAAGAAATCTATCCTGGAAACAGAGAAGCTGTAGACGTCCAACTCAGGGACTTGACTATTTAAATGCTTATGGCTTGGTATTCAGTCCCCAGAAATAGTGAAGATATGAGCAGTCTGTTAGCTCTAGTGCCTAGAGCACAGCATATTGGATAGAACTCTGCCACCATCATGGCAAATGACAATCTCTAAAAACTGATGATTTTCTCTTATTAGGATGTGGCATCACTCAGTCTCCCCTATATCCTGCTTTTCACCTTCTACTGTTGTTTCAGTTGAGTTGGCCTAATATAAGATTAGCTTCTGCACTATACTAGACACACTGCTTTATAATCTTCGGCAAGTCCATGAATCACAGAGCCTGTTTATTTGGTGAATGAGAAGTGTAACAGCTACTTTATGGTGTCACTACATGGATAAAAGGTACGCTGAGTATAATACGCTAAGCAAATTAGCCACAGGGGCCAGGCAGTGGTGTACCTGGTTAAGTACATGTATGATCAAGCACAAGAATCCATCTTTGAGTGTCCGATCCCCAAGGGGTCTTCTTCAGGAGCAGTGAAGCAGGTTCAGCAGGTGTCTATCTTTCTCTTCCTCTCTCTCTCTACCACCTCTTCCTCTCTCAATTTATCTCTATGGGGCCTAATAAAGACTAGAGGGGAGTAGGGAGGAAATGGCCAATTGGAGGAGATTTATAGTGCTGGCACCAACCCCCAGTGAGAACTCTGGAGGCAGAGAGAGAAAGGGAGAAAGAGAACCAGTCACAATAGTATGAATTCATAGATTCTCTAAGATAGGAGAAAATTTAACTTACAGCCCCCCCAACTGCCACCACAAAGTACATTTGTTTACTGACTCCACATTCATCCAAATAATAAGATATTCTCTTTGATCTATCAAGGTAGCTGTGACATTGGCTATCAATTTGATCTCTAATTCCAGGGTGTGTATGTAAGGTAGCTTCTTAGAACAGCACACATTAGACCTAGCAGCATCGTCCCTCATAGAAACACAAAAATCAGCAGGAATCCACACTAACCTGAATCATATGTGACCTGTTCCTAAATCACCACATCCTCCCCTTACTGAGTTGGTGGCATCTAGAACATAGTCAAACCTGGCTTTTACTTCCTCATTGTCTTGCAAATGTGTTCTACCTTTGTGGAAACTATAGCAGTCTGCAGAGGTGCCAAAAATTACAGTTGCATACATATTCACATTGCTCAGCAGATTGGGAATATTGGTGCATTTCTACTAGAGCTTCAGAGAAAGTGTTTTGCATTTTTTATGCAGGTTCCATCAGGACTCCTGATTGCAAGGCTATGCAGCAGAAACCTATGGCCTTGAGCATGCCCAGTGAATCACCAGCTAGATTCCAGCATTTGCCCCAAGTGAGTTCTCTGGGGCATTCTGCCTGAATTGGGAAGTACTCTCTCCTGGTTAACAGAATAATGGTTGTTATTTGATGTTTACATACCTGTCCAAATGTAAATATAATTCAGGGCATTGGTGATGAATAACACATTATGCACAAAGGCAAGTTTTCAACTTTATCCTTCGTGAGGAAAATTAAAACAAGTCATATTTTTAAAATAGAAATGTTCTACCAAATGTAGATACTCCATACTCTCCTCACCCTAGTACTCATTATCTTTAATGTTTAGATATTGTAAAGTTCAGCCTAAAGTTAAATTCAGTGAAACGCCTGAAATTTGTTATGATCTTGAAATTTTATTTCTTAATTTTGTTAATTTATTATTGGATAAAGACAGAGAGAAATTAAAATGAGAGGGGGAGATAGAAGGTAGGAGAGACAAAGAGACACCTACATCCCTGCTTTACCACTCATGAAGCTTTCCCCCTGCAGGTGGGGACCAGGGCTTGATGTGCTATTAACCATATGTGCCACTGCTTGGCCCCCTTATCTTGAAATTTTAAAGCCTAAAAATTTAACCTCTAGGAACTTAATTAAGATCTCTGATTGAGTTGCATAAACCTCTCAATCTACTGGAAATCTTAATTTGAAGGTGATTATTAATGATCATAACAATTTTCATGTTGACAATAGCAATATTATCATTTAATTTTTTATTATTTATTTTCCCTTTTGTTGCCCTTGTTTTTTATTGTTGTTGTAGTTATTGTTATTGTTGTTGATGTCATCATTGTTGGCTAGGATAGAGAGAAATGGAGAGAGGAGGGAAAGACAGAGGGGGAGAGAAAGATAGACACCTGCAGTCCTGCTTCACTGCTTGTGAAGTGACTCCCCTGCAGGTGGAGAGCCTGGGTCTCCAACCCAGATCTTTACAATGGTCTTTGCGCTTCACGCTACTTGTGCATAGCACCACTGTGCTACCACCCGGCCCCTCATCATTTATTTTTAGCATGCTTTATTTATTTAATTTATTTATTTATTTATTTATGTGTGTATTTGTATTAATTTATTTATTTAAGACAAAATTTAGAGTAAAGGGAGAGATTGAAAGGGAGAGAAACAGAGAGACATCTGCAGTCCTCCTTCACCATTTATGAAGCTTCCCCCTTGCAGGTGAGGATAAGGGGTTTGAACTTGGGTCCTTGTGTACTGTAATGTGTGCACTTAATCAGGTGCATCACCATCTGGTCCCTTATCATCATTTCTTAAGCATCTTACTTAGTAGAGGGAAATGAGTTGATAAGATAGTAAATGGACATGCATACATCTAAATTAAAAAAGAAAGAAAGAAAATACCAATGGGAGGTGACCTAGAGAATTACCTGTGCAAGGCAGTAACCATGATTCCTATACATCAATGTATCCCTGGGCCAGAGTTGTCTTGAATTACATAAGAAAGGAGTGCAGGTTTAAGAATTAAAGTATAGGCAATGAAATATGAATACACAGCTGTAAGAAACAATGAGATCTTATCTTTTGCTACAATGTAAATAGATTTAGTGGAGATTGTGCTAAAGTCAATAAGTCAGAGGATGAAAAACAGATATTGAATGTCCATGCTCATATGTATAAGTCAAAAGTTAAAGCAAAGGAAAAACAAAATGAACCATTAATAAATCCTTAGTATATTTCAGTATATCTGAAAGTACTAGAAGTAGAGGTGTACAGGAGTTAAAAGGAGGTTAGGTGGGTCAAGCAGTGGTGCACCCAGGTAAACACACACATTACAGTGTGCAAGGACCCAGGTTCAAGCCCCTGGTCCCCACCTGCAGGGGGAAAGCTTCACAAGTGGTGAAGCAGGGATGCAGGTGTCTCTCTGTCTCTCTCCCTCTCTATCTCCTTCTCCTTATCTCAATATCTCTCTGTCTCTATCCAATCAAAATAAATGAATAAAATATTTTTAAAAGGAGGTTAGGGCCCATTATCTTGTAGTGGAGAGAAATGACAAGGTGTGTGGACTTATATTTTGAGATATGAAATTTTATTCTTCAGACAAAAAAAAGTCCTATAAAATAAAAACTCCTGAATGAAAACACTTTTTTTTTCTAACAAATTAAAGTGTTTTGGAAAATAAGAGAAGTAGTGTGTCTGTAGGGTCCCTCTAAAGAGGACATGGGTCTTCAGAATAATTATGGATTTGACTATCTTACCCAGACCCTCTCCACCTCTCTCATAGAGTCTCATCCAGCCTCAGCTCACTCAAACATATAAAAGGGTGATTTGATCCCTTAGTAAGTATACATAAGAATGTCACACATAGTAGGAAAAAATATCATTCAGATAAAAAAATCTGAATAATAGCAATATAATTAGATTTGAATTACTAAGTGGATTCAATTTTGAGTGCTGAGTGATATTTCAGAGTACAAAGTCGCTAGAATAATGGCAATGAGGATGTGCAGTGTAATGATTCTTATCTATTTGTACACATATTGTAGTAGCTATAGATATACAAGTGTGACATATGAAATTTTCTCAATAAAGGAGGTGATGGCATTCATTAGTTGATAAATGAGTTAATAATTGCTGAAACTAGATTATAAGTGCTTGGGCATTCAAAATTATTTTTACTAGGGATACAATTAAATTTCCTTAAAGCAAAACTATATGACTTGAGAGGTATGCAAATGTTAATATTAAAGGATATTTTCAAAGCTCTTTTTTCAAAAGTGGCAAAGAGTACTTAAATATTTGTCCTTTTATTCCATTACAATTCCATTACTAAGTTAATAATCAATACACTTTTACAGCATTATTCATGTGCACATCCAAGACCAGAAAGATAGGCATTTAGTTAGGTATATGTAGCAGACATTACTGCCTTGGGAAGTTTTTGATGAATGCTTTGTAAAAGATTCCTGAACTTTCCTTATTTTGTAGATAGCAACTCAAAAGAATCCTGAGGTTGGATTATACAATTGTGACACATTCTATATATGGAAGATAAGCCAGAATGTTAACTAAGGTAGACTTGGTATCAGACTTTTCTTAATTCTAGACTGTAATGACATGCTGGGAGATAGCATGATGATTATACAAAGGACTTTCATGTCTGAGGCTTTGAGGACCCAAGTTTAATCACTGGAAATACCATAACTTAGCTCTGTTTAAAAAAATGATTTGGTGTTAGGATGGATTGAACAAGCAGAGACAGTTCACTAGATGGTTTATATAATGGAAATTATATGTCTGACATTAATCAAATTTACTAAATCAAATTTAGGATATTATATGTCACATAAAAATTATCTGTTAGTATATTATACAAAATGAGCAAAACAAATATATATATTATTAATGATGACACTTGTAAGTTCTTTTATTTTCTTTTCTTTTCATTTTTGTCACTTCCTGGTCTTTACCACTCTAACTCAACCTTTTCATATAGGAAGAGAAAGACAGAATCAGGAAGATAAGGAGGAGAGGAAAAGACATCACAGCACCAACACTTTCCCTAGTGCAGTGGGGACAGAACTCAAGATGGGCCATGTACTCTATCCAGGTGAGCTGTCCAGCCAGCCCAATTAGGTGGGATTTTATTTTTCCAGTGGGCCACATAAGGTGAAGTGGTGATAAACAATGTGCTATTTCATCCCAGATAGTTTTAATATTTGAATATGCTAAAACCAGATGCCATACTGAATTAACACAGAAGATACGACGACAGAGAGCAGCTTGATTATTACTACCATGTACTTAATGACTCCCATTCCTTTCTATGTATTTTTTGCCAGAGGAAGTTATCATAACCCAAAGATTTTCCTAAGACAATCATTTAATATACACTTAAATTGCTGAGTATAGAGAGGGTTGTTTGCTTAGAATTATGAGGAAGGGAGAAAATTTAAATGAAAAAAATTATATGAAAACTGAAAAAAAAAAACACTAAGTCCGTATCTCACTACTGGATCAAAATAAAAAGGAGGGAGTTAGTAGGTTCCTTTTCATTCATGCATATATGGTACAGTGGCATGGACAGACGATACTCACTAGGAGTTATTTCAGAGAAAGAAACCAGTGAAAAAGTGGACTCCATTTAGAATATGATCTATGAGATGTTTGAACAGCTCCTGAAAAATTCAAAGAACCCTTCTTTTTGTTTGTTTTATTTGTTTTTCTTTTCTTGAAACAGAAGGCTAGGATAAACAAACTAAATGCGAGTAAACATTAGTGGCTAGACCTGATAGTTTTCCTTTTGTATTTGTTTCTTCTAGCATGTAAGATTAACCCAAGGATTGAAATAAAATTTTTTAAAAAATCATGGAAAGGTACCCAGAGATATCCCTTTGCATGAAAATCCAGTAGCACTTAGCTTGTTTTATCACTACTTTATATTACAGAGCTACTAGGGTGGTTCCTGGTCATAGCAACCTCTCATGCAGAGCCCAGCACACTGTAGATCCTAAAATTTGTACATTCAGTTTTCTCTCGAGAGGCATTCTGCTTCTCAGCAGTGATAAGCCAGTAATTCAAAGCAATTGGGGAAGAAAGCTAGGTGTAAATGAATGAAGAACTTAAATTACAATGTTCTTCAAAGACAGCAGTGGATGGTTCTTTCTCCCTGTTGTTTTTAAGATGTAACAGTAAGGTGGACTAAACAGATCATTGTTTGGTAGTGGTGTCTGGGAAATGTTCTCTAATGAATTAACCAGAATTGCCTATAATTGCCACCATTGATTGTATGTAAATGGTCCTTCTAAGTGATCCATGTATTTTAATAGTTTAAACACTGCTCTTGAAACAGTATTTATGTTGTCTGCTCAATACTCTACTGTACCATCAATAAAATAAAGTTAATGCTTCTACAAAGACTAATAGTAAACCAAATATCATTTTATTATAATAAAAAGCACTTATAATAAGCAATGTGAGTTTGTAGTTTTCAAGAATTCTCTTGAACTATCCAGAGAATTTTCATTTTTTGTTTTTGCAAGAAACTTGTGCTTTTTTTGTTGTATAGCATGCACATTATTACTAGTCTATAGCTGACAGTTATGTGATGTTCAGAAATCAGAACACATATATTAGTACCTCGTTTCCTTGTTTTTTTTCAAAATTACTTACAAATTTTTGAAAGTCAATAATCACTTTGCTGCTACAGAGTGTCTTCTTTATGTTCTGTTCTCCCTCTTCTCTCTCTCTCTCTCTTTCTCTCTCTTTTCAGCAGATGCTGAGTTCTGGCCATGGGGAGAATAGTGATTTGAGGAGAAACTGTCATAACATCTTCTCAAACAGACCGTCTAGTGAAGAGCATCAGCCTGTCTGCCTCCTAAAGTTTCCATTGATAATGTAACCGAGCAGGATAGGCGTATAGATTAATGTGGTATATAATAAAAATATGTCATCATTTCTTATAGCTGTGTAATATTCCACTGTGTATATATCTAAATATGCCACAACTTTGTTGTTGGATACTTGGATTATTTCCAAATGTTGAATATTACAAATTACACAGCCATAAACAACGGACTTTTAAAGCTTCAGACCCCATTCAAATAACCTACAGACTAGGGAGATTTCACTAGACATATAATAATAAATATATATTAACTTACCTGCATACTTGCTACTGTAAAGATGACTAAAGATATCCTAAGTGCTTCTAAGATTTTGGCAAGGCTAGATTCTTCAATTCTTTGGTTACAGTTGTGAACTGAGGAATTTAAATTGAAATGATTGGTAGATTCTCAAAATCTGATTTATGCAAAAGAAGTGAGAGTCCATTTTTCTTAGGGTTCAGCTTGTTTGTACACTATGGAGATAATGCTTTCTGATACTACTCACCCAGTACAATTGCATTGTCAGTATGCATACTTAGTGATAGCAAGAATATACAATTGTGTTCGAGAGCTAAACAGTCTCTAAACATATGGAAAGTCAAAGGAGAATACATGACTGTTAAGGATCTAAGGACATAGGCATGGGCATGCCTTTTTAGGTGCAATGGCACAGTACATGGGGGTGAAAGAATTGCCAACTGTACCTTTTCTGCAAAATGGCCCTTCATACGCTGAATTGGTGCAATCACAGAAATATCCACTATGCTTCTCCACACACTTCCCACCATTTTGGCAAGTGCTGCCATAGCTGCTGCAATGCCCTGGGCATCCTGGCCTGACTCCGTTTGTGACCTTTGCCCTCTCCTCCAGGTCCAGTTTTTGTCCATTCAAGTGTAAGGAGCGAATACATCCCAGGAAGCCTTTCTGCCTTGATGATGTCCCCCCTGAGTGGGAACAAAGTAAGAGGAAGCAATGCAGTTATTATAGGACCAGTATTTTAGGTGTAAGGTCAGCAATGCTCAAGGGTCACTATTGCTGCCATGTTGCTTAAGGTTTCAAAGTAAGAATAAGAACTTAATATTTTAATAACCTGGAACAAATGCATGTTAGTCTAGATTTCTCCTATGGTGAAAGAAAAAGAGCAAAACGATGTAAGCAAACAACAAAAAAACTACAATTCTTATACAAAACTGCTATATATGCTTAAAGTAGAGACTTTAGAGGATCCTGTTATTTGCAAATGAACCAGCTCTACAGTAGACAATTATCTGAAGTCAAACACACAGAGAAGGATTATCAGATGATTGTAGTTATGAAAGAAATGGGTCTGTTAATGCTTACTCAACTCTACACAATGTGTTGAGAATAGGATGGGCATTAGGTAAAAAAATCTTTCAAACTTTACTAATCATTAGCAATATTAACCACAAATCTACTAAGCCTCATCTATTGATCTTACTTTTGTTTCATTTACTTAGGGTAAGGCGTAGTTAAGATAATGTAGTATAATATGTGCACTAACAGTGCTTTTTAATACTTTTAGTCAGGGTACATTTTGAAGAAGTCAGAGAGAATCACAATGTTCCCTGGAAATTACTCAAGAACAGAGAAGACAGAAGTGTCAGAGTGTTTTGTTACCATTCGAAATGCAGGATTTTATCAGCCCATGCCTCTGCTATTAGAAAACTGTGTGTTGAGTGATGATAAGCCAACAAATTAAGCTAAATCTTATTAGCAGATATTTATTTGAATCTGAAGATTATGAAAGAACCAAGAGGAGACAGAAGTTCAGTTTACCTTTATAACATGAGTTCAATATACTCTATCAGAGCTAAACAATGTTCTAGACTCTTCTTGCATCCTCTTTCAATCTCTTGTAGTCAGTAAACAAAGTACTATATCTTTGTATATTATATGAATATGTGACATTAAAAATTTCCCTCAAACTTAATGTTTTGACTTGAATACAGAGAAGTAAATGAGGAAAACACTCACATCATCAGTGCCTACAGGCTGTAGTAGTGAAGAAGCTAACAATTCCTGTCAGAAATTACTAAAGCTAAGACAAAGTTGCAATAATTTATTTTCCATGTGCTTTTGATATTCATTCATTGTAGTCCCCCAATTTATCTTGATCTAACAGATAACCAGATTATAATATACTCCCACCAAGGTATAGATGAGAATGCTAACTCTTACCTCAGGCTATAAGCACCTATAGGCTAAACATGAATCAAAGCTGTAAATTGAATAAATTAATATATAACCTACAATACCCTGTTATCAGTCAGTCTGACTGGGTGGACTAAAAAATTATTGAACATGGAGATGATGGGAATGCAGAACTGGGGCAGTGGATGTGAATTTACCTTTCCTGAGTCAAAAAAGTTCTTAGATTCTTGAATATACAGGTGCAAAGAGAATACACCTAAAGAACTCATCAAATTTCTCATGCTGAAGAAATAATAAGAGTTCATAGCACTTTTAGTTCTGATAAGTGAAACCTAAGCAGGGCAAAGGGTCAAACCAAAATTGCATTCTCTAGTTAGTCTCTATTTGAGTGAGTAAGTCTCCTTTTAACCACAAATCAGGCAGGAGCAAGGAATTAAAGGGATACAGATTGGAAGAGAAGAAGTCAAACTCTCCTTATTTGCAGATGACATGATAGTATACATGGAAAAACCTAAGGAATCCAGCAAGAAGCTTTTGGAAATCATCAGGCAATACAGTAAGGTGTCAGGCTACAAAATTAACATTCAAAAGTCAGTGGCATTCCTCTATGCAAACACTAAGTTAGAAGAAATTGAAATCCAGAAATCAATTCCTTTTACTATAGCAACAAAAACAATAAAATATCTAGGAGTAAACCTAACCAAAGAAGTGAAAGACTTGTATACTGAAAATTATGAGTCACTACTCAAAGAAATTGAAAAAGACACAAAGAAGTGGAAAGATATTCCATGTTCATGGGTTGGAAGAATTAACATCATCAAAATGAATATATTACCCAGAGCCATCTACAAATTTAATGCTATCCCCATCAAGATCCCAAGCACATTTTTTAGGAGAATAGAAAAAATGCTACAAATGTTTATCTGGAACCAGAAAAGACCTAGAATTGCCAAAACAATCTTGAGAAAAAAGAACAGAACTGGAGGCATCACACTCCCAGATCTCAAACTGTATTTATTATAGGGCCATTGTCATCAAAACTGCTTGGTACTGGAACATGAATAGACACACTGACCAGTGGAATAGAATTGAGAGCCCAGAAATGAGGCCCCACACCTATGGACATCTAATCTTTGACAAAGGGGCCCAGACTATTACATGGGGAAAGCAGAGTCTCTTCAACAAATGGTGTTGGAAACAATGGGTTGAAACATGCAGAAGAATGAAACTGAATCACTCTATTTCACCAAATACAAAAGTAAATTCCAAGTGGATCAAGGACTCGGATGTTAGACCACAAACTATCAAATACTTAGAGGAAAATATTGGCAGAACTCTTTTCTGCATAAATTTTAAAGACATTTTCAATGAAACGAATCCAATTACAAGGAAGACTAAGGCAAGTATAAACCTATGGGACTACATCAAATTAAAAAGCTTCCTCACAGCAAAAGAAACCACTACTCAAGCCAAGAGACCCCTCACAGAATGGGAGAAGATCTTTACATGCCATACATCAGATAAGAGTTTAATAACCAACATATATAAAGAGCTTGCCAGACTCAACAACAAGACAACAAATAACCCCATCCAAAAATGGGGGGAGGACTTGGACAGAATATTCACCACAGAAGAGATCCAAAAGGCTGAGAAACACATGAAAAAATGCTCCAAGTCTCTGATTGTCAGAGAAATGCAAATCAAGACAACAATGAGATACCACTTCACTCCTGTGAGAATGTCATACATCAGAAAAGGTAACAGCAGCAAATGCTGGAGAGGGTGTGGGGTCAAAGGAACCCTCTTGCACTGCTGGTGGGAATGTCAACTGGTCCAACCTCTGTGGAGAACAGTCTGGAGAACTCTCAGAAGCCTAGAAATGGACCTACCCTATGACCCTGCAATCCCTCTCCTGGGGATATATCCTAAGGAACTCAACACATCCATCCAAAAAGATCTGTGTACACATATGTTCTTGGCAGCACCATTTGTAATAGCCAAACCCTGGAAGCAACCCAGGTGTCCAACAACAGATGACTGGCTGAGCAAGTTGTGGTATATATACACAATGGAATACTACTCAGCGGTAAAAAATGGTGACTTCACCGTTTTCAGCCGATCTTGGATGGACCTTGAAAAAATCATGTTGAGTGAAAAAAAAAAATCAAATCAATTATAAACACAAGGAGCTTCATTACTTCTTCCCTAGAGATTGTGTATAATAAGAGGAGAATTTTCACATCAAGTGTCTCATTTTATTTTTTTCTTACTATTATTTTGTAGTCAATCTGGTGGATTTAATTAGGTCATTTTATATCTTTAGTGATATGTTCCTTCAGCAAAGGTGGGAAATACAAGCTTTAGTACATATATATATATATATATATATATATATATATATATATATATATATCTTAGTTAACAAGCTTATTAATGGACAAGAAGGTGGATGAGGTGCTTTCTCTGATGGAAATGCACTCCCTTCTGAAGTTTGAAATACATAAGCCATGGTGACAATGACCACAAATCAGTGTATCATTTCATTTCAAATGGTAATGAAGTATAATGACAAAATTAGTTATGAACTAAATTCCACAATGAACTAAATTCAATTTACTATTCATCAGGTTGCTTTTTATTCTCTCTATATATAATTTAAATGTTAGACTTTGTTTTCCTCATAGAAATTTCATAGGAGGCTAAGAATAGATGAGTTTCTTCATTTAATTACATTCAGAGCATGATCTTGGTGAAAATTCCCAAAACAACTTCTAGTCACTTAGATTCCTGAAGCAACAGATATCTCTGCCCTCAGCTATGACTTTTCCTACTTACTCACCATTTCACAATTAGAAATATTAACCAAATTTGAAATTGTGATTCTCTCATTCAAGTTTGATGGTCTTCAGAGATTAGTCATTGTCTTGAAGCTTAAACTCATATTTCTTTTTTTTATTATTAAAATATTTTTTAATATTTTATTTTTATTTATTCCCTTTTGTTGCCCTTGTTGTTTTATTGTTGTAGTTATTATTGTTGTTGTTGTCGTTGTTGGATAGGACAGAGAGAAATGGAGAGAGGAGGGGAAGACAGAGAGGAGGAGAGAAAGATAGACACCTGCAGACCTGCTTCACTGCCTGTGAAGCGACTCCCCTGCAGGTGGGGAGCCGGGGTTCGAACCGGGATCCTTATGCCAGTCCTTGTGCTTTGCGCCACCTGCACTTAACCCGCTGCGCTACAGCCCGACTCCCTAAACTCATATTTCTTAACACAGTTAATAAAACATGACCCTTCTGCATCTCCCTTATACCTCAGTTAAAATAGAAGTACATTTCTTATTATTTACATGATATAGTTGAGAAAAGTTAGTGTCCTGAGAGACAGTTTACCAGAGCCAAGCCTCAGATAGACTGTATGTGGCAGAGTTAGCAGTCATTTTGAGATTGACTTAAGTTCAAAGCCTGAATGGTATCAAAGCCTAAATAATTTAAAGTGAACTCTCTACTCAGTGTAAGGTAATAGTAAAGCTAAGTGGTTCTTTTTACTTCCTTCCTCTGGAGTCTTAACTGCTTTCACCACAGATGTTGACTCTGTGACACAAAGACTCAATTCTCAACCCCCCTCCTTGACAGAAGGCTGGGAGATAAATACTTGCTCCCCAAAGGGACACTGGGGGAAACAATCATCTTTTATATGTAGTATTTAGCCTAAAATCAACAGATAAACAGGTGCATTTACTATATGGGTTTCAAACTTCTAAATAGTAGCACATCCAACATGGTCTGGAAAATATAAACATGCAAGTTATCTCCTGGCTGTCTTCTGCCTTTCCAACTCACCAAAAGGAAATCTTAGTAAAGTCTTTAGTCTCAAAAAGTGTTTTCCTTAAGTCTAAGACATATATCTGTAAGATTTTTGCCCAAGTAGAGTGACTTCTTGCTCATAAGTTAATAAAGACAATATTTAATAACAAAGGGAAGGCTAACTAAATGTTTAAAAGGCAAAAGCATGAGAAGTATGCCAATTTCATAGAAATGCTTATTTCTTGATTAAAACAATTGCCATAATAAATTCCACAGATGTTTTCTGTCTCAATCGTCAGTACAAACAATTGCACCTGAAAATGCGAAAACATTACCCCCCCAAAAAAAAAAAGTTTGGAGACATTTGTTGATAATGTATAATTAGTTAACAACATAGAAACCATTTACTGTGGGGCTAAGTGGTGGTGCACCTGGTTGAGCGCACATGTAACAATGAGCTAGATCCCAGGTTTAAACCCCTAGTCCCCACCTGCAGGGGGAAAGCTTCACAAGTGGTGAAGCAGAGCTGCAGGCCTGTCTCTCTCTCTCTCTCTCTCTCTCTCTCTCTCTCTCTTCTCTTTCAGTTCCTGGCTGTCTCTATCCAATAAATAAAGATAATAAGAAAAAAATTAAAAAAAGAAACAATTTCCTTGTCTGCTTATTTAGTACTGATGAGTGCTTTGAAAAACCTAAAAAGTAATTCTGGGGGCCAAAATAATTGACTGAAAGGCTCTGTTCTCTTCACTTTCACAAAAACAACAAGGCCAGATCATAGCTGGGAAATCCCTCAAAGAAATGGGTTTGGATCTCAAACATGTTTCTACAGCAAGAGACAAAAGATCAGCAACTGGCAGTTAGGAAACAGAAACAATGTAAACAAAGGTACAGGTCATCTTAACGTACTAATTACTCCAATCTGGAAGAGACCTACAAGACATAAAGTTCTGATCAGAAAAGGGGAGGACAGTTTGAAGTGCCATCCAGGAATATCAGGCTTATTAAAATATTGTGCTTACATCTTAACTGATAGAATAAAAAAATAGAGTAAGAAATCCCAAAACAGTTCATCTATCGATTTTTTTTAATGCTAGAACAGGTATTACGGTTATAAGTAGTAGGGAAAGTAGTCATGAAATAAATTAAGATAAAGAAAATTGACATTTGAAAGTATATATAATTATAAATATACCTCAACACCTGAAAAAAATTCTAGATACTCTTGATTTTGATAGATACAAATACAGATATAGATATAGACATAGACAAACAGAAAATAAAAATGGTAAGTAGAAACAGGCTGGCTTATGGATCCACAAGTGGTGAGTCAGGGCTGCAGGTCTCTGTCTCTTTCCCTTTCTATCTCTCTCTCCCTTCTCAATTTCTCTCTGTCTCCATCCAATACTAAATAATAAAATAAAAATATGAGAAAGATAGAAACAGGCTGGAGGTATGGATCTACCTGCCAACATTCATGTCCTACAGAAAAGCAATTACAAAAGCTAGAACTCCCACCTTCTGTTCCCCATAAAGAATTTCGGTCCATACTCCCAGAGGGATAAAGAATAGGAAATCTTCCAATGGAGGGGATGGTACATGGAACTCTGGTGGTGGAAATTGTACCCCTCTTATTTAACAACCTTGTCAGTCATTATTAAACCACTAATTTAAATAATATGACCATTATATTAATGTGTTAAAGTTTCTGTGGGATAAAAAAAAGAATCAAACATGTTCAAAAGCTGATAAAATATATTGTTATTTAAATACAACCATAAATAATAATGTTTTCCAGTGTTTCCTAAGGATATATATATGTATATAGTTACCTTGAACAATGTCTGGAAAATATCATACTGTGCTAATTATAGTTAACTCTAAGGAGAATACTATAATACATTATTTAGTAATTTCAGTATGTGTATTTGCACATTGACTATGCAATTTAAAACAAATATTTTATTTATATGCATTCTGTATTTAATGGCACTGCTCACCTTTTCCCTAAGTTGTGCAAGTAATAATTTATTATCTTAAGTCTCATTAAAGTTGCTTGCCTTAGAATTGTATAGGACTCTATGATTCCTTCAGTTACCCATGTGGCATTAGGCTATCAGGCAACACCTTTCCAGCATCTAGATATTGCTCTCTGGGGAGTGAGCTGTAATGAGTACTCAACTGCTATGTGTGTGTGTGTGTGTGTGTGTGTGTGTGTGTGTGTGTGTGTGTGTGTGTGTGTGTGTGTGTGTGTGGAGAGATTTGCTTAATTAACGTTACTGTTCTCAAAGTCTGGGGAGTGAGCTGTAATGAGTACTCAACTGCTAACTATGTGTGTGTGTGTGTGTGTGTGTGTGTGTGTGTCTGTGTGTGTGTCTGTGTATGTGTGTGGAGAGATTTGCTTAATTAACGTTACTGTTCTCGAAGTCTGGAGACCAAAAACAACCAGTCACCTTCTTTTCAGGACAATGATGGCAAGAAACAATACTTCCCCCAATATGCTACATGTTATTTTGTAGAAATCTTCAGTCACTTATATGTAACTCAGGAGAAGGTGAAGAAAACAAGCCAGAACTTGGAATACAACTTCATTTCTGTTCCAGGGGAGGAACAATAGTGAGCTAACTTTGTGGCATTTCAGGATGACCCCTAGGGGACATTAAGAGTCTTGACAAGAATCTGAATTCTTTTTTAGGCACATAATTTGGAAGTGTCCATGAAATGATACGAAGAATACAGGACAGCCTCCTATATTATTAGTCACAGAGTTGGTCGGAAATAACCAATGGGATCATTTTGATTAGGGGGAGGATCTCCCATCATGGTTGACAAGTCTCTCTTACTCTTTTCCCTTTTGTCAAGGTTTTTTCTTTAAAGAAGAAAGCCATTGCTAAAATTCTAATCCAAAAGCAGTCTTCTGTGATGGAAATCACAAAAGGCTCTTCCAAAAGAGAAGAGATTGTTAGCCTCCTTACAGGAACAACTGCATATGAAAGAAACCAAATGAGCTCTTGTTTGCCTCTCCAGCCTTCTGGAGGATCTGCCTTCTTAGTGGAATGCTTGCTAAATTTTTGCTCACTTGGCAGCAGTGAAAAGATTTCCTGGTCTAAGTCCCTTGGCAATCACACTTGTTCATTTTCTCTAGGGTGACCCGGACAAGAAAAGATATTCTCCCAGAAGATCAACCACATAGCCATTTGAAGAAATATGCAGCTAAAATAAGCACCTGCAATTACAGCTTTAAGTATTTCCCAAATTGTCTCCTTTGACCAAGAAAGATTTTATGAGTGAACTCGGGAGAATATAAAAGGTGAAAGGAACCTACAGTTCATTAAAAGTATAGTAAGGATGGCAGGTTAGGGCCAGCCAGTTTTCACAAACCAATCCATTAATATCTTCATGACATATCCTTGCATTTGAACTAAAATCACTTGGAGTTTTTCTTATTCCAGCTTTCATTTGTGGAAGTGATGACCGCAATGTGACCCAGTGCACAGCATCAAACAAAAGCAGAACATTATCTTTTTAGGAAAAAAAATGAATGAAATTTCAAAGAAAGCAAATTTTCATAGATCATATTTGTCTAATACAAATCCAGATAATTTCCTCCCACCTCCCAAAGATAACCACCATAGTTCTTAAAAGTCTTAGAGTTTGTTCCCTGATGCAGCTTTCTAGTCCTTTTTCCAACTATGACACCATCTCCCCAGACAATAGCCTGGATCCACTAGAATATTAGTTGTTAGGCTCTAGCAAAATCTAGTAAAGTCATGGACCTGTTGGGATATACCTAAAACAGCTTTTTCTAAAACAGAGACACCAAGGCTTCATCTGCAGTATTCCTGCCTTTAGGTTGATTAGTCAACAATTTGCTCTGCTTTATATCGCAATGTTTTTTTTCAGCCATCAGATTCCAGATGCTACTATGATGCCAACCGGACCACCTTGGGCAGATGACCCCACCATATGTCCTGGAGCCCCACCTCTCCAGATCCTTGCCCCACTAGGGCAAGAGAGAGATAGGCTGGGAGTATGAATCCATCTGCCAACACCCATGTTCAGCAGGGAAGCAATTACAAAAGCCAGACCTTCCACCTTCTGCTCCCCATAATGACCCTTGGTCCATACTCCCAGAGGGATAAAGAATAGGAAAACTATCAAGGGAAGGGATTGGACATGGAGTTCTGGGGGTGGGAACTGTGTGGAAATGTACCCTACCCCTCATATCCTATACTCTTGTCAATATTTCTATTTTATAAATAAAATTTTTTAAAAAGAGTTTATTTGTAGTTTTTTGCAATTTCATGTAAATCAGATCTCTAGATTCCAAATTAGTGAAACTGTGGGTGGTCCTTCAAATACTCATGTGCAGTCATGAAGCAAAACATTTAGCAAAGTATAAAAAAAATCTGCCAGGATTTGCTCATCTCTTATCAGTTTAAAACTAATCAGAACTTTGTTTTTTTCATTATTCCAGGGAACATCAGAAATCCTATGCTGTATTTTTAAAAGAAAAAAAAAATCAAGTATACTTGAAATGTACTTTTGAAAAAATATTTTTCTTTGTTCCTTAGACATTCTAATAAGAAACTGCTATAGACTGAGAAAAACAATGTCTTCCCTTTTTGCTTTATCCTTGACTTAATGATAAGCATCACTCCCACGCATATTACCCTTGTATGATAAACAGATGAAACCATAGTATGATTTTTATTTTGTTTTCAAATCTGAACTTCATCCAGATGTTATATAATTTTTCATTCATTCAGAGAGAGAGAAAGGAAGAGAGAGAGAGAGAGAGGAAGAGAGAGAGAGAGAGAGAGAGAGAACACCAGACAAAGCAGGTGGTGGTGCACCTGGCTAAGCACACATATTATTATGCACAAAGACCAAAGTTTAAGCCTTAGCTCCCCACCCAAAGGGGGTTGCTTCACAAGCAGTGAAGCAGGTCCGCACATGTCCATCTTTCTTTCTCCTTCTCTAACTCCCCCTCTCTTCTTAATTTCTCTCTGTCTTATCAAATGAAATAAAGGTGGAGGGGAGAGGAGCAGAGCAGGGAGCATTTCCTTGGACCTCACCCAAACCCCATAGCACCTCCCAGATAATGACTGCCAGTACTAAAGTTGGGCTACAGTGTAGTAAGTTCTACACCCTACCTGGTAGGTAGGCTAGCCCTCTAATCCCAGGATAATTCTTTTTTACCTTTTTTTAAGTTTAATTTTATTTATAAAATGGAAACACTGACAAGACTATAGAATGAAAAGGGTACAATTCCACACTATTCCCACCCCCAGAACTCCATATCTCATTCCCTTCCCTGATAGCTTTCCCATTCTTTATCCTTTTGAGAGTATAGACCAGGGTCATTATGGGGTGCAGATGGTGGAAGGTCTGGTTTCTGTAATTGCTTCCCTGCTGAACATGGGCGTTGACAGGTCGATCCATAACACTAGCCTGTCTCTCTTTTTCCCTAGTGGTGCGGGGCTTTGAGGAGGTCTGCAGGTGTCTGTCTTTCTCTCCCCTCTCTGTCTTCCCCTCCTCTCTCCATTTCTCTCTGTCCTATCCAATAACGACAATGTTAATATCAATAACAACAACAATAACTATAATAATTTTAAAAAACTATCAAAAAAAGAAAGCAGAGAAAATTTTTAACTAATTATGAACCTAAAGGCAAGCATATTGTGGACGGAGATTTGTGGTCTCCATTTTGGAAAAAAAAACTAGGAGGTCTATTTTAGGTATAATTCAAGGGGCCCATGACCCAACTAGTTATTGCTTGAGCCTGATATCTAATATGCAGGTCACCTAATCTATTGCCTGTCACAGTTGGAAAAAGGACCAGAAAACTGAGTCAAGGAAGAAAGTAGCTAACAAATATGGGAAAAGTATGTAAGTATATTTTTTTAGATTTATTCATTGATTATAAAGAAGGAGAGGGGAAAGGAGCAGAACATCACTTTGGCATACACATTCTCAGCAATCAATCTAGGCTGTCATGCTCAAGGTCCAGCACTCTATCTACTGCTCTAGTTTTTGAGCTGCCTTGTTCATCTGAATGGGAGATGAATGTGTTAAGTGGTAAATACATCTCACATAGAAAACACTATAGGTCTGATCAAGGATGTCATCTTCACAGTGTACTCACAAGGGCAGTCTAAGCAACTATCCCATAGAGAGATGATAGCATAGCATCTGTGTTGTCCTATTTGACCACAGACTAAGAGCTAATGAAGAATTAAAGCATAAGGTTCATGGAATGCTATGCCTGGCCTCAGAACTGACTACACTGAAAAATAAAGATTATAATTGCTTCCTAGTATAGAGGTAGGGCCAGCACTTTAGGGAATCTTTTCAAACATAATAATATATTGATATTGTATAGTGTCCACTCCCTCAATGAACTATAAATTGTAAGAGACTTCACCTTATTTTGACACAAAGATAGCAGGTGCTGGGGGGAGAGGAGCTAACTCACACAGAAATGAGACTCAGCCACACATCTTTACAAAATGTCCATTCAGCAGCTGCAGTATATTTGTCCAGTATATAGATGTCCTGCAGATTTGGAAAAAAAAAATGAGACACTTTCTGGCTGCTAGATAGACACCTGCTTGAGGACGATGATTATCCAAAGCATGGGAGTAGATTCTCAATTAGCCAAATATCAATTACCAGGCTCCTACTTTATATTCTGCACCTAGTGACTATAGTGCAATTAGGCCAGTTTTTGTTCTACCAAGATCTCATAGCCGGGGTGACAGGAGGTGGTGCACCCAGTTAAACACACACATCACAGTGCACAAGGGTCTCTCTGTCTCTCTCCCTCTCCTCTCAACTTCTCTCTGTCTCTATCCAGTAATACATGAACAAAACTATTTTAAAAAAAATATCTCATGGACAGTTGTCCTAGATATATACTGAGATCTCTGGATTTCATTATCTAAATTGACTGCGAGTCTCTATCTCATTGGCCTCTTCCTTGTATTGACAAGTATGTTGACAGGCAACATCAAAGTAGAGGACACTCTCAAGAGTTTAAGCTAAGCACAGACATCCAGGACATATTTCAGAAAGAATTCTACTTTAGCTAATGAATGTGACCAGTGAGACGGCATATGTCCCTAACTAATAAAGTGGTAAAAGTCTGAAGTTACAGTGGTAAGTGGCTAAGAAATTTATGTTATGTATACACAATGGCATACTACTTGATGACTAGAAATGATGAAGCCATCTTGTTTGCCTCATCTTGGAAGCAACTTGAAGGCAAAATCATGCTCAGTAGGATGAAGTAAAAAATAAAAAAAATTAAAAAAGGAAAAATTCAAGGTGGTCTTACTAACAGGTGGGGCTTAAGAAACAAGGATAGAAAGGGAAAACACAAAGTTAGAAATGGATTGCCTATGGTATTTTGTGTGTGGTTATGTGTCAGCTTGGTAGAGCTTAGGGAAAACTCCCCTATCCCTGGATGAAGGTCTGGGAAAGACACCCCCTTGTTAGCCTCTCTCACAGAGATGAGCAAAGGGTAAAACAGTCTCTCAGACTCAGTTTTCCCTTATCAGACTCTCAAGCCCACAGAGATCTCACAGTTTCTCCCCACTAACTGCAGGCCACATGGCTGTCTGCTTTAAGGTTCACTCAAAGTTCACATAGTCACCCAGAGTTCACACAATCACCTCACTTTTAAAACACACTCCATCATACACCTCAAACCCCAGACAAGATAAACTCCAAACTCTATTTCCTTATGGCCTTTGATATCTATCAAGCCTTGTTTATCTTCTCTCTGTCTCACCCTGCTGGTTTAACCCCTATGTTTCTCTCAGTTACCTTTAGATAATTAACCTGTTTGCATCATGGATAATAATTGTCTTGACCTTTATGTATCGCATCAATTCTTGTCATACCAGCCCCCTACCATAGGGGCAAGCTGACCTTTAAGAAACCTAAAATTTCTGATATATTTGAAAAATGTTCTTTGTTTGGTTCTCTATTTAAACCCATGCCCACATGCCAATAAATAAGAGTGTTCCAATTCTCCCCAGTGCCTCTTGTCTATATTGCATAGTCCTTGAACTAACTAGGGAGAACCGGTAAGCATACCTTCCTTGCTGAGAGTCACCCTGTGGGTGTGCCAGCAGTTTTGCACCAAAGCAGATGGCTAGAGAAATTGAGAACTTTTGATATTTCAGGGGAACATCAGAGTCGTGGAGCATGGTGATAGAAAACGACCTAGGGGGGGTCGGGCGGTGGCGCAGTGGGTTAAGTGCATGTGGCGCAAAGTGCAGGGACCGACGTAAGGATCCCGGTTCAAGCCCCCAGCTCCCCACCTGCAGGGGAGTCGCTTCACAGGCGGTGAAGCAGGTCTGCAGGTGTCTATCTTTCTCTCCCCCTCTCTGTCTTCCCCTCCTCTCTCCATTTCTCTCTGTCCTATCCAACAACGAATTGTGTCAACAAGGGCAATAATAATAACCACAACGAAGCTACAACAAGGGCAACAAAAGGGGGAAAAAATGGCCTCCAGGAGCAGTGGATTCATGGTGCAGGCACCGAGCCCAGCAATAACCCTGGAGGAGGGAAAAAAAAAAAAAAGAAAAGAAAAGGACCTAGGTTAGGGGGAAGACTATTTTGGTGGCACCTATCATGGGAAGATGATTAATTACACCATGTCTCAGTAACTATAAGCCATTCAACCCTTGATAAAATGACTAGGGAAATAGAGGCAAAGGAAAGCCTGAGGTTAAAATACTCATTATATGAATCCAATTCACATTGACTCATGTTCTGGGACCTTAAATAGTTATACTCATGATAGGATTATGAGAGATGTACATTCCATTCTGTAAAAATTCAACTGATTTCTGGTATTCAGGAACCCCTCATGAGGACTCCAGTGTTCATTGATAGCAATACTGAACAGCAATCTACTTGAATTGAAAGATCCTTTAGTGATAACAGGTATAGACACAGACATATCCAAATGCATATTTAAGTAATGCCACATCCAATCAATCTTAGTAAAGATGTACACATTGGCATCTTTACCTGTCTAATAAATACACTTATTTCTTGTCTATAATTTCCCAGTTACATGGAATGTGATTCCTCGGTTTAGTTGTTATAGCTAAATCAATGGATTTTTGCTGATATTTTTAACCACAAAATTACACAGAATGTAAATATTAAGACTTCAATATTTTCAGCAATACAACATGTTTAAATGGTCATATTACTAAAAACAAAACAAGGGCATTAAAATCAACAGAATTATAATAATCTCTAATAACATTCATTTAATCTTCAAGCACATTAAGGTAAATTCAATAGGACAGAATAGCATCTGGGATGAAACTTATTGTTAAGAAACACAGAAGCAATATCTTTTGATACAGTTGATTTGATTCCAGTACTAGACAACTATCTTCTCCTGACACATCAACATGCTTAAGTATAGCATCACTGTGATCAATTTCACTCAGACTTCAGGAGATAGAAACCTGTCATAAAAAATAGATTAATCTCTCTTCCCTTTTGACTTGCATGGTTTATCACTTATTCGGGCCATATGATGACTTAATAGTTACATGAAATTTACATGAAGCACATCTATTTTTATACACACTTTCCAGACAGAAAGGTTTATAAATATTACTTGACTATAACTTACACTTTGTCATATAACATATTTCATAAAAATGCAAATCACTTGAATTTATTTCGCCAAGAATGATATTAAATCTTGATAACTATAAAACTTCTTTAGAAAATAAAATGTGTTGGCGGGGGTTGATGGTAGCTCATTGGGTTAAGTGTGCATAGAACTAAGTGCAAAGACCTGTGTCAGGATCCCTGTTTGAGCCCCCAGCTCCCCACCTGCAGGGGGGAAGCTTCACAAGTGGTAAAACAGGTCTGCAAGTTTCTCTCTTTTTCTCTCCCTTTCTATTTCCCCCTCCTCTCTCAATTTCTCTTGGTACTGTTGTATAAAATGGGAAAAAAATGACTTCTTCTAGGAGCAGTGCATTCATAGTGCCAATATTGAGCCCCAGTAATAACCCTGGAGGCAAAGAAAATAAAGGAAAAAGAAAATAAAGTGTGTTGCTTAAACAGAACTAAGACAGTAACATACATTTAAAATATATGAATAATAAATATCATCATTAGTGTGAGTCACTAAGCAAATGACTTGCAATAAAAATGGTATTTAATCACTTATATCTTAATTCCTACCAGGTATATAAAACATAGCAAATGAAGAGAGAAAAATGATTCTTGATAAGCAGGGAGAATATGACAGTTGTGGCACTTATTTTAGCAGGCATGCTTTTAGTGACACATTCCTCAGAATTGACTTCTGCAAGTTTGAACTTAAGCAAGTGAAAAATAATTACAGAAAACAGAAAAGAGAGGCAGAGAGAAGGAGAGACAAAAAGGAAAGTAAGGAAGGGAAGGGAGAAGGAAGGAATTTCAACTTGACAAAATTTTTCACTTATTATCACAGTTCTAAGCATCTGAACTTCAAGTATTTTATTTTATTGTTCTATTTTTTGCCTCTTGAGTTGTCACCAGGACTTCATGCTAGCACTAGGAATCACTGCTCCTGTTAGCCATCCCTCCCTCATATTATCTGATAGGACAAAGATAAATTAAGAAGGGTGGGAAAGATAGAAAGGGAGAGAAAAAAGAGACATCTGCAGACCTGATTCACAACTTGTGAAGCATTCCCCTTGCAGGTGGGGATCCAAGGTTAAACCTGAATCCTTGTGCAGGTCCTTGTGCTTAGTATTGTGTGCTCTTAACTGGGTGCTCCAGTGCTAAGAAGTCAAACATACTCATCCTAAAAGATCTGTGTATACCTGTATATGTTCACAGCAGTACAATTTGTAATCTCCAAAATCTGCAAGCAACCAAGATATCCAACAATAGATGAATGGCTAAGAAAGTTTTGGTCACAATGGAATACTACTCAGCTATTAAGAATAATAAATAGGGGGGATCGGGCGGTGGCGCAGTGGGTTAAGCTCACGTGGCACAAGGCGTAGGATCCCAGTTCAAGCCCCCGGCTCCACACCTGCAGGGGAGTCGCTTCACAGGGGATGAAGCAGGTCTTCAGGTGTCTATCTTTCTCTCCCCCTCTCTGTCTTCTCCTCCTCTCTCCATTTCTCTCTGTCCTATCCAACAACGAACAACATCAACAATGGTAATAAGAATAACCACAACGAGGCTACAACAACAAGGGCAACAAAAGGGGGGAAAAATGGCCTCCTGGAGCTGTGGATTCATGGTGCTGGCACTGATCCCAGCAATAACCCTGGAGGAAAAAAAGAGAATAATAAATATACTTTCTTCATCTCATCTTGGATGGCATTTGAAGGAATCATGTTAAGTGAAATAAGCCAAAAAAAAAAAAAAGAAACATGAATATGGCATGATCTCACTCATGGACAGAAGTTGAGGAAGAAAATTAAAAAGGTTGTCGTGGGGCACAAAACAAATTGTGCTTGGTTTGGTGTACTGCAAAGTAAAGGGCTCAGGAGGTTAGTGTAGGGACTCTCAGGTCCTGGTACATGATGGTGGGGGAAGACCTGCTGGGTATGAGTTTTTTTGCAGAAAACTGAGAAAATGTTTACACATGTATCAAAAACTGCATTCACTGTAAACCATTATCCCTCCCAATTAAAACAAAAGTGGACAATTTTCTATCCTTCTGTGAAGCAAGTTGCCTGACTTGTTTTATGTTCTCAATGGTTATTAGTGGAGGGAACTAAGAAACAACTTAGCAAATAACATCTGAGCCTTTTAGGTTCACACTACCAGTGTGGCAGTCAGTTCAGATGCACAACATGTGTCTGAAGGTTGACTCTGAGTATCAGAAAGGGAATGACTGTTAGAAAGAGACATGGGACCATGAACATTTTTCTTAACTTTTTATTTATTTATTTTTGTTATCATTGGTGTTTCACTACTCTGGACTAATTTATTTTTATTTCTTAATGCTACCAGTGTTATTCCTGGGGCTTGGTGCCTGGTCCTAGTGGCTTGCCTTTCTTCCCTCCCTCATTCCCCCCTCCCTCCATCCCTCCTTTCCTTCCTTCTTTTCTTCCTTCCTTTCTTCCTGCCTGCCTGCCTTTATTTCTTCCTTTCAAAAAGACCAAAAGATATCGAGAGAGAAAAAGAAAGAGATAGAGAGAAAGCAGAGTGACAGAGAAGGAGATGGACTGCACCATTCATTAAGGATTTCCCCTGCAGGTGAGGAGCAGAGGCATAAACCCAGATACAGATACAAACATGTATCTTGCTTAAACCAGTACATTGCTAAACTATATGATTAATTAGTTATAGGGAACGTGATCATACATTTAGAACATGGAATGAGGTAGATGATAGATAGATAGATAGATAGATAGATTAATAGATAGATAGATGATAGATAGATAATGATGATAGATAGATAGATAGATAGATAGATAGATAGATAGATAGATAGAGATAGTAGCTAGATAGATGATAGAGATTAAGAGAGAGAATATAGACAGCACAGTGGTAGAGAATCCTTCACTGCAGGGAGTGAGGCTCAAACCTAGGACTCACACATGACAAAGCAGGGACACTAACCAGGTCAGCTGTTTTGCTGTCCCCAGGGCTGCATTTCTGTGCAAGTTTAACAGTTAATTAAAATTTTTCTTTTTAAAAGAATGTGAAGTAAGCCTCCCAGCTTAAAAAGAAATATTCTTTTCCACACTATTATATAGATGAAACTCTCTTGAGATATTGATATATTTTTCATTATAACACTGTTAATACTTATCAGGGATCAGGAGCCACTAGAAAGAACAAAGTGTAATCCATTGCCTTAGAACTGACTTCCGCTATGGGAAAAACCAGTAATATGTTCTTACCTTTAGAGTGGACTTTGGTTATAAGGGTGGAAAATAATAGGGTTCCTTTATATGCCTGAAGATTACCTGTGGGGGCTGGGCAGAGGCACTGGATTGAGCTCACATGTCAAAATGAACAAGGACCCATGTTCAAGGCCCTACTCCTCACCTGCAGGGGGAATCCTCCAAGCAGTGATACAGATTGGAATGTCTCTATCTCTCTCTCCTTCTCAATTTCTTTTTTAAATTTTTTATCTTTTATTTATAAATAAGAAACATTAACAAAACCATAGGATAAGAGGGGTGCAACTCCACACAATTCCCACCAACAGATCCCCGTATCTCAAATAATTAAATAAAATTCGAAAAGATGTATGCAAAATGAGAAAAAATACCAGAAAAAAACAAAACTATGAGACCAATTCAAATATGCAAATATCTTAGTTCAGTGCTCACTGGACTTAGAAATGAAGACTGTTAGAGTACATTTTGTAATTATGTGCTGTGTGACATATCTTAGTCACTCCCTAAAAGGTGAGGGAAGTCATGCTTGAATTTCATCATGTCTTACAAGATTTATGGCAAATCCAGAGTCTTGAAGATGTCCCTTACCTATGAACAACTGGCTATTCAACTGCAAGCGGAAATGACCCTCTTCCGAGGTCTCCCTGGTCATCTTTGGAAGGCTGTCCACCTGGAGTGTGGTCTCCTTCAGGTTCCTTTCAGCCCAGATATAATGCCATTGGTTGTCATTCAGAGGAGAGGGAGATTGGACTATGAGCTCTATGGGGCCATTCCCAACATCAATGGCAAACGTGATCTCAGAAGGAGCTGAAACCAAAGAGAAGAAAAGGAAACCAGAATGAAGACAGCTGTCAATGCACTCAGAGCATAACTACATGCTGAATCAAGTACACACATTCATTAATCAATAGATAGGGAATGTGAATTTCTACTGAAATCCGTGTAGCAATGAAATTGTTATTAAATGTGAAAGGAGACATTTTTTTTTCTAGCCTTCTTTGTTCTCATTGGAAAAATTGAAGAAATAGGGCAAGGAACTGGGCTACTGATTCCAATCTGATAAGTCTGCTTTAATGTCAAGATTCCAAATGTCCTTGGTCTATCGTGACTTTTACAGCGTCCTCACACATACAGTGGGTTAATTAGACAATTGCAACTCTTCAGGGAAAAAAGTCACTTCCTGGAAATTCCCATGCTCTCCTCCATGCCATCGTATTGAAATGTGCCAAGGCATTAATGAGTTTAAAAATAAAACTGAGATTAAAAAAGTTGCAATGCTTGGTCCCAGTAGATATTAATTTAAGGGGTTGTGCTGGGAATCAAACCTAGACTTCCAGTGTGTGTGTGTGTGTATTTGCATATGCTTTCATTTCCCTGTGTATCACATATGTACAATCCCAGCCCTATGAACTGGTCAATATTTTCACTTTTTCTATTTGTGGGGAGCAGAGGGTAGAGGGGAACCGAGCAGCGCTCGAACGTACTGTAAGGGTTCAGATTCAGTATGCTGTGATTGCTAAGGCACATGACCTATATGGGGAGCTATTGTCTAGTATCCTTTTCATTTTCCATTTTGTCTCTTTATTGCAAGGTTTTTATTTCTTTTCCCACCCTTTATCGAAGTCTGCACCCTATACAAGCCAGATGACAGGTAATTGTTGAGCTGATAATGATGACAATGGTAATGACTTAGGTGGTGGTGGTGGTGGTAGTGATGGTGTTGGAACATTTACTCAGAGAGTGTGTAACATTAACAGGTCCAGAGAAAACGTCTACGCAATATGCTAAGCATAGACCATGAATTTGCTTATTTTAATTCTAAAAGCATCTATATGTGCAAGGAGTCGTTTTTACTTCTATCTTGTGTATTTTTTTTTAAAAAAGCCTGAAAATAAATGTCTAGAGAAGTGTAATTTGCTCAAATTTTCACAGAAATAGAACTCCACAATATAATGTTCTAGATAGAAGTATGACATAGTTTCCAAAGTATAACTCTTTATCGTTCTCTGTTGGATATATATTTCTTTAAAATACATTTTAATCATTTATCACTGGTTTATAGTTCAGGGAATATAACAGCACAACTCACTCATTATATGTTTATACCACCACCATAGTTTTAGAGTCACTAGAACTATGATGAGTGTATATCACTGTGTTTTTCATTATTATACCAGACTTTTCTAAATTTCAAAGCTGTGAAGCAATAAATTAAAATTTGAGTTTGAGTGTCAGGTAGCGGCACACCTGGTTAAGTGCACACGTTACAGTGTGCAAGGACGTGGGTATAAGCTCCCAGTCCCCACCTGCGGTGGGGGGGGACTTCACAAATGGTGAAGCAAGTCTGCAGGTGTCTCTGTCTCTCTCCCTCCCTATCTCCCTCTTCCTTCTTAATTTCTCTCTGCTCTATCAAATAAAATAAATAGAGGTAAAAAACAAACAAAAAAACACTTTAAAAACTGATTTAGAGGATAAGAAGATGATTCTTTTTTAGTAGCTAGAGTCTTCTTCACTAGCCAGAGGTCCCCTTTCTCTGCAGCAAGGTCTGAACCATAAATTAGAACAAAGGGAAACACCAGCCTTAGCATCTCTTCTCCAGACTTTAAACACTAACAACACAATCTCCATTTTCTCCTTATCCAAAGACACCAACAGAAGAAACTTTAAGTCCTTCTGAGGTCATGGATAGCTTTGCATTCTGGAAACATGAGATACTAATGAGAGGAAATCAGCAAGAGGAATCAAAATGGAGTCACTCAGACATAGGGAAGTTTTTATATTTTGTGACACTTCACCTTTCTTGTTTGTGAAATCAGAATAAAAACAGTACTAAATTAACCCTATACAATTCATAGCACTGGATCTTGTCTACAAGATGTTTAATAAATGGCAAGTATTGGTCTGTGCATGGTAGCAGTATGTCATGAGGGAACCTAGATAAATTGGTTAGGGGCCATACACTCATGCATTCCAGGAAACGGAATTCAGGAAAATAAACTTGGTTTTACAATTAAAATATTAAGTAAGAATTGGTGTGTTCCTTTGAGTCATTTTCACTTTCCAACTCCAGGCAATTAGACCACCTTGATGCTCTTCACATTATGAAACCAAACAACTGAGGGATGATCATGTCCTATATTTATTTCTCTTCACAGACTACAGGAAACAAGTGGTAAGAACTGGAGGTAAAAGCTGTTAAAGATTTCTCTAAAAGCCTTCCTGCAAAACTAGTGATGTGGTCATTAAGTTCCACTCAGAAAACACATGTCTTCAGAGAATATGCTATAGCACAGTGTCTTCCCACACCCTGATCCTCCCACTTCCAGAGAGGCTTCCTGTCTGTGCTCCTCTCTGCCTCAGCACCATTCTCTGCTCTATAATGAATGATCTGTTTATGATCTGTCTCCCCCACTGGTCTGTAAACTCTAGTCAAATACCTGATGTACTGAACACCAAGCACCTACTTTATACACAATGAGCTGCCATCGAAATAAATTCCCAATTCACTAAAACGACGTGAAACTGCATCTATAAATATAAGTTTGCAATTGTATTAAATCTCATTTTTAGCTGTATCCCAGGCTAGTGGGTTCTTGGGAAGATCTTTTTTTTTTTTTTTCTCCAGGGTTATTGCTGGGGCTCGGTGCCAGCATTAGGAATCTAATGCTCCTTAAGGCTATTTTTCCCATTTTGTTGCCCTTGTTGTGGTTATTATTGTTGTTACAGCTGTTGTTGTTGGATAGGACAGAGAGAAATTGAAAGAGGATGAAAAGACAGAGGGTGGAGAGAAAGAGAGACACCTGCAGACCTGTTTCACCGCTTGTGAAGCGGCCCTGCTGCAGGTGGGGAGCCAGGGGCTCAAACCAGCACGCTTCAACTGGTCTTTGCACACTTAAGCCGCTGAGCTACTGCCAGGCCCCCCGGGAAGATCTTAAATGTTATCAGTGAATATCATTCAGCTTATTAGTGGAGATCTAGTAGTGTTCAACCTACTTCTAAAGCTGGCGGAGAACCAGTGAATTGCAGTAGGAATGACTAGTATTGATTGAGTGCTCACAATGATTCAGATATGCTGCTAAGTATTTTCATGAATCATCTCACTTTAGCCCCTCTCATATAGCTTATGAGAAATCTAGTACTTCGTAGATGAAGGGACAGAACTGCAGGTATGTGCTGCATCTCCAATACTCACATTTTAACATTCTCTAAAATAAATCCTCCAATCTCAATGCCTAGCATCTCTTCAGGAAGCTAAATGTATAACATGGGTGTTTGGAAATGATTGACTAAATAATGTAAGTCAATAGACTGTACACCCAACATTAGTCCCTGAATTTTTGGTGAGTCACCCGACGGAGGCCAGCATAAGCTTGTTCTCACTTGCCGGGGAGGTATTGGGGGGGGCATCTAAGTCCAATAGTCCTGAGTAGATTGCAGGTTCTGTAGCAACACTATTGTGAGTTTACTCACCCTCCTCTCCCTCTCATGCTTCTGAAAAAAACCTCCTCATCATCTACTTCCTATGGTTCAAAACAAAACAAAACAAAATAGCCCCTTTAACTTTTCAGGGGTTCTCAACAAGCCACACCCTTTATAAGACACAGTGAATGGAGTGATTAATGCAAGAAGATAGGATTATAGTATAATTTTTGGAAAATAAATGAGAGAGGGTATTGTGAAAATAAGAAAATATCTACCAAATACTGAACTTGGCTAAAACTGAGTAATTTGCCTCATAAAGAATCCTTTTTTTATTTAATTATTTTTATCTTTATTTATGTATTTGATAGACAGCCAGGAATCAAGAGGATAGAGGGAGATAGAGAGAGAGATACCCACAGGCTTGCTTCACCACAGTCAAAGTTCTCCCCCTGTAGATGGGTACTTGGCGGGGGGGGGGGGGGGGTCCTTGTGGCTTGACACACATGTACTCACCCATGAGTGCCACCACTAGGCCCAGAAATTCTTCATGGCATCCATCTAGCACCATTTTCAGGATTCAGACCTAAGATTTTTGAAGACTGGACAGTGACTTTCTTTCTGTTTTCTCAAACTCCATCTCATATTATTTAGGCAAGAGATATGAGGGACCATTTAAAGAATAAAGAAAGAAGTTGCAGAGGGAGCCAGACAGTAGCACAGCAGGTTAAGCACACATGGTACAAAGCACAAGGACTGACTGGCAGGATCCTAGTTCTGGCCCAGGCTCCCCACCTGCCTGAGGGGAGTAGCTTCACAGGCTGTGAAGCAGGTCTATAGATGTCTGTCTTTCTCTCCCTCTGTCTTCCCCACCTCTCTCAATTTCTCTCTGTTCTACCCTGTAACAACAAAAGCAATGGCAACAATGAAAATAACAACAACCACAAAGGCAACAAAAATGGGAAAAATGGCCTCCTGGAGTAGTGGAATAATAGTGCAGGCACCAGCCCCAGCAATAACCCTGGAGACAAAACAAACAACAAAAAGAAGAAGGAGGAGGAGGAGAGAAGGAGAAAAAGAATGAAAAAAAGAAGTTGTTGCAGGCTTTAATGGAGTCATTTTTTTATATTTTTATTTATTTATTACTGGATAGAGACAGAAATTGAGAGGGGAAGGGGAGATAGAGAGAGAACAGGGGGAGGAAGAGAGAAAGAGAGACCTGCAGCTTTACTTCACCACTTGTGAAACTGTCCCCCTGCAGGTGGGGACCAGGGGTGCTTGAACCTGGGCCCCTGTGCATTGTAGTCTGTGTGCTTAACTAGGTGCGCCACCTCCTGGCCCCCTAATGGAGTCATTTTATATCTCTCACCTCCCCTATCTGTAAAATCTTAAACATTAACTAAATGAAATAGCATTTAGGTTATGCTATGCTATGCTTGTTGTTTATTGATTTGTTTATACATACTACTTGAGGATCTGACAATTATTGTTCTTATGTCTGCAAAAAAAAGTTCTGCATAACATGTCAATAACTTCTTAATGTTTTCTGTCTCTAAACATTCTTGGCTCTTGAGGCAGTTATACAGAAGAGAGTAAAAAGTGAAGCAGAGAACAGATTGAATTCTGGATTCTAATTCTTAGTAACCAAGTGAGTCTGGCTGTGTTACTTATTGTGTATGATTTCACATTTAAAATCAGCATGCTGGAATATGAGCAGAAGAGTGAGAATTACAGTTCAACATGGGATTGTTGGAAAGTTTAACAAAGTGACAAATATGAAGTAGCTAGTGAGTGTTTGACTAGAGAAAATACTTGATGGTTTAGTATAAATTTACTTTCTATTACTAGTTTTATCTGTTATTCAGAATTTTTTTTTCAGATCTGAGAGTAGTATCTTTGAGCAAGCATTATCCTTGGACAACTGACATGCTGTGACATATGCATCTATCTCTTTTTTATTTCACTGGGACTTGATTTGATGCCTGAGGAACTACTCCAGTGCTCTTGAATAGCACTGCTTCACCCATCCTGAAGCTGCCCCCCACACACAGGTGGCACTTACCCCAGTCAGGGGTGGTAACACTACCTGCTGAACTACCTGCCATACCTCCCTATGTATGTGTATATATATATATATATATATATATATATATATATATATATATATACATAATTTGTGCATATAACTTTACATAATTATGTAGTCTACAGATCTTTGAATTTTTCCCATGGGCTTGAAGGGTAGCACACTACATCATGCTAAAATATGCCATTTGAGAATAAGGAATATGTTAAACTGAAGTAGTTATGAAGCAGAGACAAAATCTTCCTTCTCTTCCTCTACTTGATTAAAAGTGGAATATACATTATAAAGTTGTATTCTCTCTCTCTCTTCCTCTCTCTCTCTCCCTCTCTCTCTCTCTCTCTCTCTTTCTCTCTCTCCCTCTCTCTCTCTCTTTTCCCTACCAGAACACTGCTCAACTGTGGTTTATGATGGTATGACTGGAAGGGGGATTGAATTTGAGACTTTAGAGCCTCAGGCATGACAGTCTCTTTGCATAACCATTGTTCTATCTAACCCTGCCTTCCTCTCCACCAAAAAGAATGAAGACTAAGCACCCAGAGTTAATTTACATTCTACCAGCCTGAACAGGGCACTGGAGGAATCTCCATTAAAAAACTCTAAGGCTTATATCTGACTTGGAAACCTATAACTATTTTCTTGTGTCCTACTAGTTCTTCATGCATTTATCATTCTATTTATTGAAGAAGTTACATAAATTAGAGTCCCCAGTCATCTTTAATTTACTGATCCTGTCCTTGCATATTTCCCAGCTATACATGAGATATAAATGCTAATAAACGTTTGGTTTATCTTACTAGCCTAGTTTTCATTATCATTATTCCTTAGTTGAAAACTCAGGTTAGATCTAGGAGCATGACAGCAGAGGATGACCTAGTGGGGGTTGAACTGTTATGTATGTACAATTCTTATACTTTATTGTGGGCTGTAAACCATTAATCAGCTAATAAAGACATTAAGAAGAAAACTCATGTTTTCATGGGAATCCCGGTTCAAGTCCCCGGCTACCCAACTGCAGAGGGGTGGTTTCATAAGCGGTGAAGCATGTCTGCAGGTGTCTTTCTCTCTCCCTCTGTCTCCCCTTCTCTCTCAATTTATCTCTGTCCTACCCAACAACAATAGCAGCAGTGACAACAACAATAATAATAATGACAACAACAAGAGTAAAAATAAAGTCAATAAAATGGGGAAAACATGGCCTCCAGGAGCAGTGGATTTGTAGTGCAGGCAGTGCACTAACCCAGCAATAACACTGGAGGAAAAAAAAAAGACATTTTGAGTTATTGCATGGATTAATGGTAAGTAAATGATTTCCAACCATCTTTCTTTCCAATATAGCTTTCTTTGAAGGATACCTAGTCTTTATCTAGAGAAAATTTCAGAAGTCAGAGACGTATTTGATGACTGATAACACTGCTATAATCTTGATCCCACCCAACCAGAAACAGTAACCATCCAATGATAGATTTAGCAATAAATCCCATTTCTAATGAATGCCAAGTCTCAGTGTCAGTGAACACTTACCATGGTGTCTAGAAGTCAGACTGATTTTTATGTTAATTGCAGCTAAGTACATCTGCTTGTCCTTGGGGTGTAGCTGATATCACTTTGATAATCTCTGTGCTTAACCTGGTGTGCCTCCACCTGGCCACTAACTGGTAGCATTTGCAATAAAAAGCACCACTGAAGTAGTGAGCAGTTTGACTTCACTTCACAGTCAGACTTAAAATAACAGAATTTGAATTCACATTTTATAGAACTTTTCTACTATGTCACAATAACTATCAGCAATATTTTTCTGCTCCTCAGTCACTTCAGAATATCTATTTCTATATGAACAGTCATTTGAGAGATAATGGTAAATATAGCTTTTTTTTCACCCCCAACTTCACTTGAAGCACATATACTGAAATTACTGGACTATCTTGCTTTTTCGTAGAGAATGGATTAATCCTAAATTCAACTAGTCGTTTTACTAGAATTTGACACCAAGGGAGTCTGGCGCTAGGGCAGCAGGTTAAGTGCACGTGGTGCAAAGCTTAAGGACCGGAATAAGGATCCTGGTTCAAGCCCCCAGCTCCCCACCTGCAGGGCAGTCGCTTCACAGGCAGTGAAGCAGGACTCAGGTGTCTTTCTTTCTCTCCCCCTCTCTGTCGTCCCCTCCTCTCTCCATTTCTCTATGTACTATCCAACAACAATGAAGACATCAATAACAACAACAATAATAACAACAATAAAAAATAACAAGGTCAACAAAAGGGAAAATAAATTAATTAATTAAAAAAAAAAACTAAAAAAAGAATGTCACACTGAATGACAAGGATTGGGAGTTCCTGGCTGTGTCCCTTGTCCAACAGTTTGTGTATTTGGATTTTCATTTAGATAACAATAGAGAAACATTGTTAGGAGATAAGAGATAAATGTCTCCTAACCCACTCCATCTGTTAAAAGCCTATTTGATTTTAAAGGAGCTGATCTATATAGGTTTTAAGTTATGACTCATTGGATGAAATTTCCATTAGTATAGAAGGTAGAGTAAAAACCACTGTTAATAAGGAACACAACCCCCCTTTCCCTCCTTCCCCTTAAATAATATCTATAAAATATATTGAATAATATAAAGGATGCTAGTTTTAAAAATGTACATAAAATCTTATTTTCGAAAGTATATTTGGTGATAAAACATATATGGAGCAATTGTCTCAATCAATGAAAATTTAAAATCATATTTGACTCAACCTACGCTTAAAACATTTCATATAGCTAATATTAAATATTAAATACATTAATTAAATTAATTATAATTTTATTAATTATGAATTTTGTGGTATTGAAGATAACATTTTAATACTACAAAATTATAAGCAAATTGGACACAGAGCTATAATTAATATTAAATCATCACTCATTACACACTGTGATACTATGTCATGACATCTGCTACTGCTTTTATGAATCAAAGGTTGTGTGGCCTGATTTTTATTCCATTTAAATGGAGCTACTTTATCCATCTTCTACAATGGTTGGCATTTAACTCCATGCTTTTAGAGAAGTGCTGAGTTGCTGCAACTTAGGTAAGGGAGGATCTTATTTCACACCAAAGCCACAAGAGTTTCCTTCCATTAATAGTCTAAATTGTAGGAGTAGAAGGAAGTTAAAAGTAGCAATTATAGAGATCTTCTTCCACAAAGCTCTGTGCTGCAACTGCGAGAGAAACACTTAGCAGCCCAAAAACTTGCAGGAGATTTGTATAAACACCTAGCCAGCTCCTCCAGCCAGCACTTGGATCTCTTTCTTTCTGGGGTGCTCAAATATCCAGGTTTCTGTGGCTAAGACATTACTGTGCTCTCAAGGTATTTATTCCATGTATTCACGTCATTACGATGATATGACCAGTCCCCAAATAAATGATAGAAAAACATCCATGTAGACTCAGGAAAATGAGACACAAAATGGTTAGCATGAGTCTTCATGGTTATCTAAAAAAAGAAGAGCAAGCTTCAGATTAGGATATTTTATCATTTACTACTTAATCCATCTTGTACTGAAGCATTTGTGAATAGGAGATACACAATGAAGTGGTAAAGAAATAATAAGAATTCTGATTGAATACTCACATAATCCTACTGATGGAGAATAAACCAAGAAATTAACTTTTTGAGCAAATGTATAATGAGAGAAAAAAACAGATCTCAGAAAGCTGTTACTGTTATTTTTATTTTGACTATACTTTATGCTTCCCATACAAATTGTAATGAAGATTTCTGATGTGGAAGTTTCAATTCTTATTCTCTCTCCCTCTCTCTCTCTCTCTCTCTCTCTCTCTCTCTCTCATCATATAAAAGATAATGTACTAGGTGTCTATAGGGGTATTAGCAATGCACTCTTTTGAGGTGAGAATACCTGCTAAACTACAGATAAATCATCCTAGCACATCTGAAAGAACTACACATTATTACGGCTAATTTTACACTGAGATTGGTTGAATAGTACACAAATCCACTAATTTTTGGTGACAGCTCTAAAACTTCTGTTGACCAGTTACATGAAAGGCAGAGATGAGGGCACTTACAGCTTATTTCAAGCCGGATGAAGTCTTTAATGCCAAGGTTTTCTAGGAAAACTCCAGATAAAGCCGTAGTTTTAAAAAAGAAGGAAATGTCTGCACTGAATTCCGCATGGAGGGTAGGAAAGTGCAGGTAAGAGGCTTCTGTATAAAAGGAGGCTGCATTCCAGAAGTGCCCTGCAAAGGAGAAAACACTTAAGGGTTGCCACGGTTTGGGAATGGAGTATAGGGAATCCTGAGGTGTGTGGGTAAATTATAAGACTGGGGACAGTGCAAGAAAAGGAGATATGAGAATAAGAACATCTTATGCTATGTACTCCAGAAAGAAAGCTTCTTTAAATTTAGTACTCACTGTCACCATAGCAACGCAAGGGACCGATTCTCCAAGCAGCTTCTGAGTTTGATCTGTTGGTATCCGTGATAACTATCTGAGTGACAGGCAAGTGGTCTTTGAAGGAAAGAAAACCAGTATCATTTGTCCTGCAAAACATAAATATAAGAGGGGAAAGAAAGAGACAAAATGTAGATAATCTAGGGACTCTTTTCCAGAATCATTTGTTCAAAAATGATCTGAGTGTCTGCACTAAGGTCGGGGCTGAGCAGGGAAGGGTTTAAAATAAAACAATTTCATCTGGTAAGTATGTGTGAAGTGCTGGCGTGTCAATTACGAAAGCCAGTGCTAGTTATCAGAAACAAGTCCATTTTACCCCTTCCCCAATCATTCCCAGAATCACAGTTTACAGAGCTGTCTCCAACTTGCAGCTAAAAGCACTCCATCTACCCAAGGCGGTGCTGATATATCATTCAACATTGTCATTTTTTCCATAAAGAAATTGTCTCATTAATTGGCTTGAAATAAGAATCAGAAATGTCATTCAACATCACTCCAGGATCTTGTTTCAGACTCTTGACAAGAGACTTAACACATATTACCTATCACTTATTAACTAGGTAAAAGGTTTTGCAGGGGAGTCACTTCACAAGCGGTGAAGCAGGTCTACAGGTGTCTGTCTTTCCCCCTCTCTGTCTTCCCCGCCTCGCTCCATTCTCTCTGTCCTAGCCAAAAACAACAACATCAATAACCACAACAATGTTAAACAACAAGGGCAACAAAAAAGGGAAAATAAGTAAATAAATAATTTTTTAAAATTATTTGAAAAAACTGTGCCTTTCTGGGGCCAAGTGGTGGTGTATCTGGATACAAATGGTGAATTCACTTTCTTCACCTTACATTGGATGGAGCTTGAAGGAATCATGTGAAGTGAAAAATGGTTTTCTTCCAGAAAGAGAAGGATGAAAACTGGACAATCTCACTCATAAACCAAAGTTGAGAAATGTGAATAGAAGGGAGGAACACAAAGCGGAAGTTGGACTGGAGTTGAAGTATTGCACCAAAGTAAAGGACTCTGGGAGAGGGGGCCTTAGGTTCTAGTGCATGATGACATGTCAGAAGAGGACTTAGGCAGGGGGTTAGATTGCTATGTGGAAAACTGAGAAAGGTTATACATGTACCAACTACTGTATTTACTGTCAACTGTAAACCATTAATCCTAATAATAATCATAATAATAATAATACACACACATTACAATGCACAAACACCCTGGTTCAAGTCCATGGTTTCCACCTACAGCAGAGACACCTCACAAGCACTATGATAGTACTACAGGTATCTCTCTCCATATCTATCTCCCCTTCCCTCTCAATTTCTGTCTCTGCAATAAATAAGTAAATAAATAAATAAATGGAAGAGTCATTCTTTCCTTCTGTAAATGATGCAGACAGAAGGACTGGTAGATAGCAGCCAATAGAGCACATGCTGTCATATCCAAAGTCTCAAGTTCAAGCCCTAGTCCCACATCGAGGGGAAGCGTCTACAGAGGTTAAACATTGCTGCTGGTGCCTTTCTTTCTCCCTCTCTATTTCTCTACTTTTCCTTTCCTCTCAACAAAGTAAGGAGGGGAAATGAAACAAACAAACAAAAAACCACAGCTACCAGGAGCAGTAGAATCTCATAAAGGTACTGAACCCCTGTTGCCAATGAAAGGAAAACAAACAAACAAACAAAAACAAAAAACTATGCAAATAGGGAATTGACTAATCTAATCGACTCATTTTAAGTTAAACATTACTATTCTTGAGGTAATTATTGTTTATTAACAATAGATAAAAAGTTATCTTTTTAAATTGTACTTTCAGATTCCATGCGACGTCTACTCCTTTTAACTCAGAGTTTAAAAAAAGTAAGTTAGAAGTCAACATTGAATGGATAACTACTATGAGCAGAAATAAACTAAGAAATAGCAATGTTTTTCTTTCTCTCTTTTTTTTCCATATATATATATATATATATATATATATGCATGATTATTCTACCATGCACAAGAAGACTGAGCTTGTAGACTGAGTAATTTGCCTAAGTTCACATAGCAGAAGCAAGAGTTGAATGTACTATTCCTGGTATCTATCCTCAGCCTCAACTTAACACTGTGAAAACATGTTAATTGGAACTAAATGAAGGTAGGCTGAGGACTTCAATGCAGTGGGCTGGGCTGTCAATCTACAAAGCCTCAATTAAGAGCAAAATGACCATCTCGTTTGAACACTGAGACTAAGTGCACCCATATAATGCACCTGAGTAGCAATTTGGCAACAAGAATACAAAGTAACAGCTGAGTATTAGTTCACTCTCTATTGCAGCAAAGCCAATAAAACACTAAAAAATACTCAGATCAATGTTATAACTAAATGTATAACAATAACTTTAGGAATAAAATAATATCCCATATCATTATTGAGAGTAGCATGTCAAAGAAAAGTAGTATGATGAAAGATCCTTAAAAACATGAATCCGGGGAGGTTCCCGGAAGATGGCGGACTGAGAAGCTGCTAGTGGCTTGAGCTCTGACCACATCTTCTGGAAACGGTAGGATTTTCTGCCTTTAGTAGGCCAGTCAATAAGGGGTCCGAGCGGTGACACCAAGGAGGTGACTATAACTTAATTTTGATAAAAAAAGAGTAGAAAAAAAGGGGAAATTTTTTTCTTTCTTTTAAATTATTAAGCACATCTCCTCCCCCTCCCCACCCCATAACCAGTCACTGGGGACCAGCTCTTAGCAGGCTCCCCTGCTGAACCTCTTTCTTTACCAAATTCCTGTCCCACCAGGGAGTATTATTCATTCTAAGTCTATACCCTTCTGAAACCTCTGGCCTTTTTTCTTTCTAAGTAGCCAACCCCCCCCCCCACCTCACCCACATAGCTAATTAAATAATTAAAAATAAATAAATTTAAAAAACCTCTTTCCTTTCACCGCTCTTTTATGACTGTTCTTTTTCTTATATTTTTCTTTTTTCGCTCTCTTTTTTTTTCCTTTTTCTCATTCTTGTCATCCTTTCTTCCTTAATCCTACAGCTTCCAAAGCCACAGGCCCCATCCCCCACACTACCAAACAGTGTGTTTTTTTGAATTCACTGATACACATTTGGGAATTATTTTGGGGAAGAATTCTGACTCAGAGTTGGACTCTCACTGCCAGTATCTCTGCTCAACTTCCCTTCCTCCTTTAGCTAACCCTAGAATATACAGTGGATAGTAGATTTGCTTAACTGTCTATTTCAGCTATCCTTGTCTAGTCCTGAGTTTTCTTTTCTTTTTTTTTTCTCTTTCTTAACAATCAGCTGCCTCTGATCACGAGGTTTGAGGTAATCTGGGACAAGGTTTTTTTTTTTTTTTTTTTTTTTTACCCTGCTCTATTTTATTATTAATACTATATAAAGGCATATATCTCCCCCCCCCCTTAGGTTGATCAGAATTAACTCTTAGGGTATCTTTCATTGCTAGGGTAGTGGGCATCTTATCTATTATGGGAGGAACTTGTCTCATTACTCCTAAGTCCTCTAAAGACTCTCTCCTCCCTCCTCCTCCTAGCTAATTAAAAAAATTAAATTAAATTAAAAATAAAGTAATCAAAAAAAAACATTTCCGTTCACTGCTCTTTAATTAAAGCTAATTTTTCTTATCTTTTCTCTTTTCTCTCTCTTATCTCTTTTTTCTTTATTTTTTTTTATCTTGTCATACACTTCTTCCTTCCTTCTTCATTGCTTTTCTGAATTTGTGAATTATTTTGGGGAAGAAATCTGACTCAGAGTGGACTCTCTATGTGTGTATCTCTTCTCTACTTCCCTTTCCCCTCTTGTTAGCCCTAGAATATACAGTGGATAGTAGATTCGCATAACTGTCTATTCTTGCTATCCCTTCTTTCTTTTCTATTTCTTCTTCACTGGGATTTGGTTACTATTTTTTCACAGACTGGAGAAATTGTTTGGCTAAATGGTAGTGATAAAGTTGAGTACGAAGATCTGAAAGGGAAACTAAAAGCAGGACCTGACCAAATTATAAGTAGAGCACCAAAGTAAAAACCCTGTAGTGAGGGGTAGACATGCAGCTTCCTGGGACAGTGGGGGCTGGGAGTGGGTGGGAGGGATGGGTCAAAGTCTTTTGGTGGTGGGAATGGTGTTTATGTACACTCCTAGTAAAATGTAGTCATATAAATCACTAGTTAATTAATATGAGAGGGGGAAATTAATTGTATGTCTTAAAGTTTTTCAATACACAAACTGAATCTTTTTAATATATAGGCTGTGTATTTGATATGCAGACTCTCTCAAAAGCCTAGACCAAGTAGATCAGAAGCAACCAATAGCACAGCTATATACAAGATACTGGGTACTGTACAGCAAACCCTAACAAAAGGACTTTTCAAAGTTAACCCAATTACCAAATAATGTGATGATAACATTAACTATCGATTGTCTTTTTGAACCCTAAGACAGCAGGAACCTCACATCTCCACTATAGAGCCTCTACTTCCCCCAGTCCTGGAACCCTTGGATAGGGCCCACTTTCCCGTATGCCTCTCCCAATCCATATCAAATAATATTGCATCTGCTGATCACAACCTAACTAACGCAACGATTGCCACCTCAACATGATTCACCTCAGACTGTGTCCAGAGACTTCACGTGTGGAATGACAACCCTTCAGCTTCATTACTCAGGTGAGACCTTTCCTTTCATAGTATACTCTAATTCCATCCCAGGTGGTTCACTTTCTAACAAAGTCCCAAAACCTAGATATACACCAGGTACTGTGAGAGAGAGCATATGTTCACACGTATCAGTAAACTACTGCAAAATATATACCTGAAAGCAGAAGTGCACTAGAGTTTGCAGTGAGTACCTCCCTAACACTTCCTCTCCACTATTCCAAGCTTTGGGTCCATGATTGCTCAACAATTTGTTTGGCTTTGTATGTTAACTCTCTTTTCAGTCACCAGGTTCCAGATGTCATCAGGATGCCGGCCAGGCTTCCCTGGATTGAAGACCCCACCAATGTGTCCTGGAGCTCTGCTTCACCAGAGACCCACCCTACTAGGGAAAGAGAGAGGCAGACTGGGAGTATGGACCGACCAGTTAACCCCTGTGTTCAGCGGGGAAGCAATTACAGAAGCCAGACCTTCCACCTTCTACAACCCACAATGACCCTGGGTCCATGCTCCCAGAGGGATAGAGAATGGGAAAGCTATCAGGGGAGGGGGTGGGGTATAGAGATTGGGTGGTGGGAATTGTGTGGAATTGTACCCCTCCTACCCTATGGTTTTGTTAATCCTTTCTTAAATAAAAAAGAAAAAAAAAAAACTACTATAGTCACAGGCCCTTTGTAATATAACTAAAATATGCCTACTAGCTAGCTATCTATAGAACGGAGACACCCCCCCACCCCAACTCTTCCTATGCACTACTTCAGCCTTTATGTTCATGATTAGTGAAGAACCCGTTTGGCTTTATATGTTAACTCTCTTTTCAGTCACCAGGTTCCAGATGCTAACGTGATGCCAACAAGACTTCCCTGGACAGACGACCTCAACATGTGTCTTAGAGATCCTATTCCTCAGAACTCTGCTCCACTAAGGAAAGAGAGAGGCAGGCTGGGAGCATGGATTGACTTGTCAATGCCCATGTTCAGCAGGGAAGCAATTACAGAAGCTAGACCTTCCAAGCTCTGCATCCCACAATAACCTTGGGTCCATACTCTCAGAAGGTTAAATAATTGGAAAGCTATCAAGGGAGGGGATGGGATACGGAGTTCTGGAGGTGGGAATTTTGTGGAGTTGTTCCCCTCTTATCCTATGGTTTTGTCAGTGTTTCCTTTTTATAAATAAATAATAATAATAAAGCCAAAAAAAACAAAAACAACAACAAAAAAACATGGATCCAGAATCACACCAATTTTTCCTAGAATCCCACACTCCATTCCCTAAAAGAAGCAGCTTGAAGGAATAATGTATTCTTTAGATTACTTAGTGTTCTAAAATGGAAATTATGTCTATAGAACAGTTAATGAGAGGATTCCATGAGCTAATACAGTCAATTAGCAATGGTAAATGCTCAGAAAGTGGAAATGGTAGCACTCACTTCACATCTCATCCTCTGAACTGCTCCATAGTCTCAGAATTTATTTTTATGCAGTTATCTATGTTTCTGTATTTAGCAAATTCATACATTGTGGAGGGTGAATTGCTGACACTATCCAACTCAGATAATTTAGAGAAAAACATATCAATCCATCTTTTAAATTATATTTTATATAATGTTAGAGAGAGGGAGGGAAGGAGGGAAAGAGAGAGAGAGAGAGAGAGAGAGAGAAGACCACAACAATGCTTACTTCAATGCAGTAGAGAATGAATTCTAACCTAGATTCTGTACATGGCTCAGCAGAACACTAACCATGTGAGCTATTTTGTGGGCACTCAACTTTTGTTATAGCTTATATGTTTTCTTGTACACATACTTGAACAGGTCTTTTAATTAAAATATTAAATAACATGTCATTACAGTATCTGTGGAAACCTTTAAGCTTGAGTACCATTTTTCTTTTATGTGAAAACATGTATGCAAATGGTAGAAACAGGTTTAAATTTGAATCTGCATTTCTGTATTTTGAATTTTTTAATTATCTTTATTGGGTATAGCCAGCCAGACACTGAGAAGGGAGGGGGAGATAGAGAAGAAAATAGATAGACACCTGCTTCACCACTCCTAAAGCTTTACCTCTGAAGGTGAGGACCAGGGCCCCAAACCTGGGTAACATGTGCACACTCAACCAGCCCTATGAGTTGAATTTTTACATTTTATTTTCTTTCTTTCTTTCTTTCTTTCTTTCTTTCTTTCTTTCTTTCTTTCTTTCTTCCTTTCTTCCTTTCTTTCTTTCTTTCTTTCTCTATTTCGTTTTCTTTTTTCTTTCTTTCTTTCTTCCTTCCTCTCTCTCTCTCTCTCTCTCTCTTTCTCTCATTCATTTCTTTTTTTCAGCGAATTTCTCAGCTCTGGCTTATAGTAATACTAGGACTGAACCTGAGGTCTCAGAGGACTTAGGTATGAAAGTCATTTTGCATAGCCACTATGCTGTCTCATTTCTCCCAATATATTTTATTCTTTAATATGTATTTAACTGAGGGCCAGGTAGTGTCACACCCACACATTACCATATCATTACCATAGAAAAGAACCTGGGTTCCAGTCTTGGCCAACCTGATACAGCAGTGTATCAAAAAATTGTTCATCATGACCAAGTGGAATTTATCCCAGGAATTCAAGGCTGGTTCTACATACATAAGTCAGTAAGTTTCATTTACCATATCAATAAAAACAAAGCCAAAAACCACATGATTATCTCAATAGATGCAGACAAAGCCTTTGTCAAAAATCCAACAACCAATTCATGCTCAAAACACTACAAAAATGGGAATAGATGGGAAATTCCTCAAGATAGTGGAATCCATATGTAGCAAACCTACAGCCAACAAAATATTCAACAGAAAGAAGCTGAAAACAGTCCTCCTCAGTTAGGGGACAAGACAGGGCTGTCCACTATCACCATTACTCTTCAACATAGTATTGGAAGTTCTTGCCATAGCAATCAGGCAAGAGAAAGAAATCAAAGGAATACAGATTGGAAGGAAGAAGCCAAGCTCTCACTATTTGCAGATGATATGATAGTATACATAGAAAAACATAAAGAATCCAGTAGAAAACTACTGGAAGTTATTAGGCAATATAGCAAAGTGTCAGGCTACAAAATCAATGTACAAAAATCAGTGGCATTTCTTTATGCAAACACTAAATCTGAAGAAGAAGATATCCAGAAATCAATCCCATTCACTGTTGCAGCAAAATCAATAAAATACCTAGGACTAAAGCTGACCAAAGAAGTGAAAGACTTGTAAACTGAAAACTATGAGTCACTATTCAAAGAAATAGAAACTGATACCAAGAAATGGAAAGACATTCCACGCTCATGGATTGGAAGAATAAATATCATCAAAATGAATATTCTTCCCAGAGCCATATACAAATTTAATGCAATACCCATCAAAGTTCCACCAAGCTTCTTCAGGAGAATAGAACAAAAACTACAATAATTTATCTGGAACCAAAAAACACCTAGAATTTCCAAAACGATCTTGAGGAAAAGAAACAAAAATGGAAGCATCATAACTCTAGATCTCAAACTATATTATAAGGCCATCATCATCAAAACAGCCTGGTACTAGAACAAAAATAAGCATACAGACCAGTGGAACAGAACTGAAAGCCCATAACTAAACTTCCACAGCTATGGACATCTAATTTTTGATAAGGGGGCCCAACGTATTAAATGGAGGAAGGAGGCACTCTTCAATAAATGGTGCTGGGAAAACTGAGTTGAAACATGCAGAAGGATGAAACTAAACCACCTTATCTCAGCAGAAACAAAAATCAACTCCAAATGTATCAAGGACCTGGATGTTAGACCAGAAACTATCAAATACTTAGAGGAAAACATTGGTAGAACACTTTCCCACCTAAACCTCAAGGACATCTTTGATAAAACAAACCCAACTGCAAGGAAGACTAAAGCAGAAACAAACCAATGGGACTACATCAAATTTAAAGCTTATGCACTTTTATACAAACAGAGAGCCCCCTCACAGAATGGGAGAAAATCTTCACATGCCATACATCAGACAAAAGACTAGCAACCAATATATACAAAGAGCTCAGCAAACTTAGCACTGAAAAAGCAAATGACCCTATCCAAAATGGGCAGAGTATATGAACAATACATTCACTTCAGAGGAGATCCAAAAGGCTAACAAACATATGAAAAATTGCTCCAGGTTGCTGATTGTCAGAGAAATGCAAATAAAGACAACATTGAGATTCCACCTCAATCTTGTGAGAATGGCATACATCAAAAAGGACAGCAGCAACAATGCTGCAGAGGCTGTGGGAACAGAGGAACCCTTCTGTACTGCTGGTGGGAATGTAATTTGGTCCACCCTCTCTGGAGAGCAGTCTGAAGAACTCTTAGAAGACTATACATGGACCTTCCATCCGACCCAGCAATTCCTCTCCTGGGGATATACCTTAAGGATTCCATAATGCCCAGCCACAAAGATATGTGTACAGCTATGTTCATACCAGCACAATTCATAATAGCTAAAACCTGGAAGTAACCCAGGTGCCCAACTGCAGATGAGTGGCTGAGAAAGTTGTGGTATATATACACAATGGAATACTACTCAGCTATTAAGAACAATGAACCCACTTTCTCTGACCCATCTTGGATGGAGCTAGAAGGAATTATTTTAAGTGAGCTAAGTCAGAAAGATAAAGATGAGTATGGGATGATCCCACTCATCAACATAAGTTGAGAAAGAAGAACAGAAAGCAAAACTAAAAGCAGGCTTTGACTAAATCTTGAGTAAGGCACCAAAGTAAAAACCCTGGGGTGAGGGTAAGGGTGGACATTCACCTTCCAGGGGTGTTGGGGTGGGGGGTGGAGCTGGGGGGGTGAGATGGGAGACAGTCTTTTGGTGGTGGGAATGGTGTTTATGTACACGCCTATTAGTTTGTAGTCATATAAATCACTATTTAATTAATATGAGAGGGGAAAAAGTGATTGTATGTCTCAAACTGTTTAAAGCACAGACTGAATCTTTTTAATACATAGGCTGATTCTTTGATATGTTGACTCTCTCAAAAGCCTAGATCTGGGAGAATAGAAGCAAGAGTTGGCACAGCTATATACAAGATGTTGGGTATTATACAGCAAATCCTAACAAAGGGACTTTTCAAAGTTAACAAAATTACCAAATAATGTGATGATAACAATAACTATCCATTGCCTTCTTGAACCTTAAGAGAGCAGGCACCTCACATTTGTAATATAGAGCCTATAGTTCCCCCAGTCCTGGAACCTTAGGGTAGGGAACACTTTCCTGCATGCTATTTTCAATTTATACCAAATATTATTGCATCCTCTAGTCACAACTTAATCAACAAAATGAGTGCCACCTCAGCATGCTTCAATCCACACTGTGGACAGAGACTTCAGGTGTGGAATGACAACCCTTCAGCTTCATTACTCAGGTGAGACCTTTCCTTTCATAGTATTCTCTAATTCCATTCCAGGTGGTTCACTTCCTAACAAAGTCCCAAATCCTAGATATAGACCGGGTCTTCTGAGATAGAACATATTTTCATATGTATCCATACAACTAAGACAAAATATATATGAAAGCAAAAGTACACAATAGTCTGCACTGAGTGCCCCCCCCCAACACCTCATATGCACTACTCCAGCCTTTATTTAGGTCCATGACTGTTCAACAATTTGTTTGGCTTTGTATATTAACTCTCTTTTCAGCCACCAGGTTCCAGATGCCAGCATAATGCAGACCAGACTTCCTTCACAGATGACTCCACCAATGTGTCCTGGAGCTCCACTTCTCCAGAGACCCACCCTACTAGGGAAAGAGAGAGGCAGGCTGGGAGTATTAACTGACCAGTCTACCACCATGTTCAGCTAGGAAGCAATTACAGAAGCCAGACCTTCCAGCTTCTACAACCCACAATGACCTTGGGTCCATTCTTGCAGAGGAATAAAGAATGTGAAAGCAATCAGGGAAGGTGATGGGATATAAAGATATGGTGGTGGGAACTGTGTGGAGTTGTACCCCTCCTATCCTATGGTTCTGTTAATGTCTCCCTTTATAATAAAAAAAAATATATATATATATCTGGTAATCAATGAGAAAGGCTTTCAACCAAGAATACTATATCTTGCTAGACTGCCATTCAGACTATATGGAGGCATAAAAACCTTCTCAGACAAGCAATAGTTGAAGGAATAAACTATCACCTAGCCTTCTCTGAAAGAAGTTCTGAAAGGTCTCCTATAAACAGACCACCATAAATAGGCCATATATCAGAATACCCTAAAACTCTACAAGAATGGAATTAAAATATTTTCAATCTTGGATAGCAATAAATGTCAATGGTCTGAATTCACCTATTAAAAGACAAAGAGTAAGAAGATGGATCAGAAAAGACAACCCAACAACACAGAAAACCCACCTAAATCCACAAGACAAACACAAACTCAAAGTGAAAGGATGGAAAAATATCATACAGGGCAATGGCCCACAAAAAAAGGGCAGGAACAACTATTCTCATATATGACATGATAGACTTTAAAATAGATAAGTTTAAAAAAGATAGGAATGGACACTACTTAATGCTAAGAGGATCAGTCAATCAAGAGGACTTAACAATTGTTAACATCTATGTACCCAATGAGAAGCCATTTAAATACATCAAACGTCTATTGAAAGAGCTACAGCAATATATTAATAGCAACACAGTCGCAGTAGGGGACTTAAACACCCCACACTCTCAACTTGACAGATCATGCAGGCAGAAAATCAGTGAAGACATAACGGAGCTAAATGAGATTAACTAGAACTATTGGACATTTTCAGAGGCATTCAACCCAAGAAACTGGAATACACATTTTACTCAAGTGCACATGGGTCATTCTCAAGGAGAGACCAGATGTTAGGCCAGAAAGACAGCATCAGCAAATTCAAGAGCATTGAAATCATCCCAAGCATCTTCTCAGACCACATTGGAATGAAACTAACACTTAACAGTCAACAAAGGATTAGTAAGATTCCCAAAATGTGGAAGCTCAACAATATACTTCTTAACAACTACTGGGTCAAAGAGGAAATAAAGGAAGAAATCAAAATGTTTTGAGAGTTCAATGAAGATGAAGACACAAGCTATCAAACTATTAGGGACACAGCTAAGGCAGTACTGAGAGGGAAGTTCATAGCCATACAAGCACACATTAGGAAATAAGAAAAAGCATAAATAAACAGCCTGATTGCACATCTTAAAGACCTAGAAGAAGAAGAACAAAGGAACCCTAACATAACCAGAAGGACAAAAATCACTAAAGTTAAGGCAGAAACAAATAACATTGAAAATAAGAAAACCATTCAAAAGATCAATGAAAGTTAATGTTGGTTCTTTGAAAGAGTGAACAGAATCAACAAACCTTTAGCCAGACTCACAAAACAAAAAAGGGAGGAAAGCTGGAAGATGGCGGACTGAGAAGCTGCTAGTGGCTGAGCTCTGACCACATCTCCTGGAAACGGTAGGATTTTCTGCCTTTAGTAGACCAGCCAATAAGGGTTCCTAGTGGTTACACCAAGGAGGTGACGATAACTTAATTTGGGTTAAGAATTAGAGTAGGAAAAAAAGGGGAAAATTTTTTTTCTTCCTTTTAATTTCTAAGCATACCTCCTTCCCCACCCCCGCCCCCATAACCAGTCCCTGGGGACCAGCTCTTAGCAGGATCCCCTATCATTAATTCTAAGTCTATACCCTTCTGAAACCTCTGGCCTTTTTTCTTTCTAAGTAGTCAACCCCCCCACCTCACCCCGCATAGCTAATTAAATAATTAAAAATAAATGCATAAAAAAACCCTTTCCTTTCACTGCCCTTTTATGACTGTTCTTTTTCTTATCTTTTTCTTTTTTCTCTGTCTCTCTTTTTTATTTTTTTCTTTTTCTCATTATTGCCATCCTTTCTTCCTTAATCCTACAGCTTCCAAAGTCACAGCCTCCAGCCCCCACACCAACAGTGTGCTTTTTTGAATTCACTGATACACATTTGTGAATTTTCTTTCACTGCTCTTTAATTACAGCTCTTTTTCTTATCTTTTCCCTTTTCACTCTCTTGCCTCTTTTTTTTTTTTATCTTGTCATACACTTCTTCCTTCTTCTTTGCCTTTCTGAATTTGTGAATTACTTTGAGGAAGAAATCTGACTCAGAGTGGACTCTCTATGTGTGTATCTCTGCTCTAGTTCCCTTTCCCTTCTTGTTACCCATAGAATATACAGTGGATAGTAGATTTGCATAACTGTCTATTCTTGCTATCCTTTCTTTCTTTTCTCTTTCTTCTTCACTGGGATTTGGCTACTATTTATTCACGGAATGGAGAAATTGTTTGGATAACTGGTAACAATTAAACTGCTTCAATCCTTGCTTCAGTTGCTACTATAATTCCTGAGGTTGGTGAGTGCAATTGTCATAAAGGAATTTAGTACAGTGTTACTTGTACTCAAGACACAACAACTGAGGAACAACAGAGCATAAAAAAAAGAAACACATAAATCAAAAAAATGGGTAGATCAAAAAAAAATAAAACTGCTACTCCAATGAATGAAGACAGGAGCCCAGAAGAAACTACAAATCAGCCAGAAGTAACCATAGATAAGAAAAGTATGCAAGCAATAATAAACTTATTAATCACATAAATGAAAACAACATTGGAGGAAAGGAATGGCAGTATTAGGGAACAACAGTTGAGACCCCCAAGGAAAATACTGATTATCTTGAGGCAATTAGAGAACTGAAAGCTGAAATAGCTGTAATGAAGAAAGAAGCTGAGGCAAGGGAAAGCAGACTAACAGAAGCGGAAAACAGAATTAGTCAGACAGAGGATGAGCTAGAGAAAACGAAGAAAGAGGTGAAAGAGCTTAAAAAGAGATTGAGAGACACTGAAAACAACAACAGAGACATATGGGATGATCTCAAAAGAAGTAACATTTGCATAATTGGCATGCCAGAGGAAGAAAGAGAGGAAGGGGAAGCAAACATTCTAGAGGAAATAATAGAAGAAAACTTCCCAGACCTGAATAACAGAAAGGACAGCAAGATTCAAGAGGCCCAGAGAGTACCAAACAGAATCAACCCAGACCTGAAGACACCAAGACACATCATAGTCACAATGAGAAGAAGTAAGGATAAAGAAAGGATCCTAAAGGCTGCAAGAGAGAAACAAAAAGTCACATACGAGGGAAAAACCCATAAGATTATCTACAGACTTCTCCACTCAAACTCTAAAAGCCAGAAGGGAATGGCAAGATATCTATGGAGCCCTGAATGAAAAAGGGTTTCACCAAGGATAATATATCCTGCTAGACTTTCATTCAAACTAGATGGAGGGAACAAAACCTTCTTAGACAAACAACAGTTAAAGGAGGCAACCATCACCAAGCTGGCCCTGAAAGAGGTTCTAAAAGACCTCTTTTAAAAAGAACATCACTACAATACTGGCAATATCAAAACAAACAAAAAAAATTTTTTTTTGATCAATGGCACTACAATACATTAAATCCATAATATCAATAAATGTCAATAGCTTAAACTCACCCATCAAAAGGCACAGAGTTGGGGGATGGATCCAACCATATGCTGCTTGCAAGAATCCCATCTGTCACAACAAGATAAACACAGACTTAAAGTGAAAGGATGGAAAACTATCATACAGGCTAACGGACCACAAAAAAGGCAGGAACAGCCATTCTCATCTCAGATATGATAGATTTTAAATTAAATAAAGTAATAAAAGATAGGCAAGGACATTACATAATGATTAGAGGATCAATCAGCCAAGAAGACTTAACAATTATTAACATCTATGCACCCAATGAGGGACCATCTAAATACATCAAGCACTGACTGAAAGAATTTCAAAAATAGATCAATAGTAATACAATAATAGTGGGAGACTTCAATACCCCACTCTCACACTTAGACAGATCAACAAAGAAGAGAACCAATAAAGATACAAGAGAATTGAATGAAGAAATTGACAGACTAGACCTCTGAAAACTAGACATTTTCAGACTCCTTCACCCCCCCAAAAGTGGAATACACCTTCTTTTCAAATCCACATAACACATACTCAAGGATAGACCACATGTTAGGTCACAAAGACAGCATCAATAAATTCAAAAGCATTGAAATCATCCCAAGTATCTTCACAGACCACAGTGGAGTAAAACTAACATTTAACAACAAACGGAAAATTATTAAAAGTCACAGAATTTGGAAACAAAACAACATACTCCTTAAGAACCACTGGGTCAGAGACTCACTCAAGCAGGAAATTCAAATGTTCCTGGAAACAAATGAAAATGAAGACACAATCTATCAAAATATTTGGGACACAGCTAAAGCAGTACTGAGAGGGAAACTTATATCCATACAATCACATGTTAAACACCAAGAAGAAGCTCAAATGAATGATCTTACTACACACCTCAAGGACTTAGAGGAAGAGGAACAAAGGAACGCTAAAGCAACCAGAAGGACAGAAATCACTAAAGTTAGAGCAGAAATGAACAACATCGAAAATAAAAGAACCATACAAAAGATCAATGAAGCCAAATGTTGGTTCTTTGAAAGATTAAACAAAATTGACAAACCCCTAGCCAGACTCACCAAACAAAAAAGAGACAAGACTCAAATTAATAGAATTGTAAACGATGGAGGAGATATCACAACTGACACCACAGAAATCCAGAGAATCCTGCGAAACTTCTATGAAGAACTATACGCCACCAAGATAGAGAATCTGGAAGAAATGGAACAATTCCTAGAAGCATATGCCCTTCCAAAACTGAACCAAGAAGAACTACAAAATCTAAATGCACCAATCACAGACAAAGAAATTGAAACCGTTACTAAGAATCTCCCCAACAACAAAGGTCCTGGACCAGATGGCTTCACAAACAAATTCTACAAAACTTTCAGGAAACAGTACCCATACTTCTTAAGCTTTTCCATAAGATTTAAGAAACAGGAATAAATACTCCCTCCCACCTTCTATGAAGCCAACATCACCCTCATACCAAAAGCTGATAGGGACAGAACAAAAAAGGAAAACTACAGACCAATATCACTGATGAACATAGATGCCAAAATATTAAACAAGATCTTGGCCAACCGGATACAGCAACATATCAAAAAGATTGTTCATCATGACCAAGTGGGATTCATCCCAGGAATGCAAGGCTGGTTCAACATCCATCATCAATATCATTCACCACATCAATAAAAGCAAAGCCAAAAACCACATGATTATCTCAATAGATGCAGAGAAAGCCTTTGACAAAATCCAACACCCATTCATTCTCAAAACTCTAAAAAAAATTAGAATAGATGGGAAATTCCTCAATATAGTGGAGTCTACATATAGCACACCTACAGCCAACATCATACTCAATGGACAGAAACTGAAAGCATTCCCCCTCAGATCGGGGACTAGACAAGGCTGTCCACTGTCAACATTAATCTTCAACATAGTATTGGAAGTTCTTGCCATAGCAATCAGGCAAGAGAAAGAAATCAAAGGAATACAGATTGGAAGGGAAGAAGTCAAGCTCTCACTATTTGCAGATGATATGATAGTATACATAGAAAAACCTAAAGAATCCAGCAGAAAATTACTGGAAGTTATTAGGCAATATAGCAAGGTATCAGGCTACAAAATCAATGTACAAAAATCAGTGGCATTTCTTTATGCAAACACTAAATCTGAAGAAGAAGACATCCAGAAATCACTCCCATTTACTGTTTCAGCAAAATCAATCAAATACCTAGGAATAAAGTTGACCAAAGAAGTGAAAGACTTGTATGCTGAAAACTAGGAGTCGCTATTCAAGGAAATAGAAACTGATACCAAGAATGGAAAGATATCCCATGCTCATGGATTGGAAGAATAAATATCAGCAAAATGAATATTCTCCCCAGAGCCATATACAAATTTAATGCAATACCCATCAAAGTTCCACCAAGCTTCTTTAAGAGAATAGAACAAACAGTACAACCATTTATCTGGAACCTGTAAACACCTAGAATTGCCAAAACCATCTTGAGGAAAAGAAACAGAAATGGAGGCATCACACTCCCAGACCTTAAACTATATTATAAAGCCATCATCATCAAAACAGCATTGTACTGGAACAAAAATAGGCATACAGACCAGTGGAACAGAATTGAAAGCCCAGAAATAAATCCCCAAACCTATGGACATCTAATCTTTAACAAGGGGGCCCAAAGGATTAAATGGAAAAAGGAGGCTCTCTTCAATAAATGGTGCTGGGAAAACTGGGTTGTAACATGCAGAAGAATGAAATTGAACCACTTTATCTCACCAGAAACAAAAATCAACTCCAAATGGATCAAAGACCTAGATGTCAGACCAGAAACAATCAAATACTTAGAGGAAAACATTGGTAAAACACTTTCCCACCTACACCTCAAGGACATCTTTGATGAATCAAACCCAATTGCAAGGAAGACTAAAGCAGAAACAAACCAATGGGACTACATCAAATTGAAAAGCTTCTGCACATCCAAAGAAACTATTAAACAAACAGAGAGACCCCTCACAGAATGGGAGAAGATCTTCACATGCCAGACATCAGACAAGAAACTAATCACCAAAATATATAAAGAACTCAGCAAACTTAGCACCAAAAGAGCAAATGACCCCATACAAAAATGGGCAGAGGATATGAACAAAACATTCACTACAAAGGAGATCCAAAAGGCTAACAAACATATGAAAAACTGCTCTTGGTCATTGATTGTCAGAGAAATGCAAATTAAGACAAAACTAAGATACCACCTCACTCCTGTAAGAATGGCATACATCAAAAAGGACAGCAGCAACAAATGCTGGAGAGGATGTGGAGACAGAGGAACCCTTTTACATTGCTGGTGGGAATGTAAATTGGTACAGCCTCTGTGGAGAGCAGTCTGGAAAACTCTCACAGGGCTAGACATGGACCTTCCATATGATCCAGTAATTCCTCTCCTGGGGTTATACCCCAAGGTCTCCATAACACCCAACCAAAAAGAGGTGTGTACTCCTATGTTCATAGCAGCAGAATTCATAATAGATAAAACCTGGAAGCAGCCCAGGTGAACAACAGTTGAACACAGCTGAGAAAGCTGTGGTATATATACACAACGGAATACTATGCAGATATCAAGAACAATGAACCCGCCTTCTCTCACCCATCTTGGACAGAGCTAGAAGGAATTATGTTAAGTGAGCTAAGTCAGAAAGATAAAGATGAGTATGGGATGATCCCACTCATCAACTGAAGTTGAGTAAGAAGATATGAAAGGGAAACTAAAAGCAGGACCTGACCAAATTGTAAGTAGGGCACCAAAGTAAAAACCCTCTGGTGAGGGATAGACATGCAGCTTCCTGGGCCAGTGGGGGGTGGGAGTGGGTGGGAGGGATGGGTCACAGTCTTTTGGTGGTGGGAATGGTGTTTATGTACACTCCTAGCAAAATGTAGACATATAAATCACTAGTTAATTAATATGAGAGGGGGAAAATCAATTGTATGTCTCAAAGTTTTTCAAAACACAAACTGAATCTTTTTAATATATAGGCTGTGTATTTGATATGCAGACTCTCTCAAAAGCCTAGACCAAGTAGATTAGAAGCATCTAATAGCACAGCTATATACAAGATATTGGGTACTGTACAGCAAACCCTAACAAAAGGACTTTTCAAAGTTAACCCAATTACCAAATAATTCGATGATAACATTAACTATCAATTGTCTTTTTGAACCCTAAGACAGCAGGAACCTCACATCTCCACTATAGAGCCTCTACTTCCCCCAGTCCTGGAACCCTTGGATAGGGTCCACTTTCCCGTATGCCTCTCCCAATCCATATCAAATAATATTGCATCCACCAACCACAACCTCAGCAACACAAAGATTTCATCTCAACATGCTTTACGTCAGACTGTGTCCAGAGACTACACGTGTAGAATGACAACCCTTCAGCTCCATTATTCGGGTGAGACCTTTCCTTTTATAGTACACTCTAATTTCATTTCAGGTGGTTCACTTTCTAACAAAGTCTCAAAACCTAGATATACACCAGTTTCTATGAGAGAGAGCTTATGTTCACACGTATCCATAAACTACTGCAAAATATATATCTGAAAGCAAAAGTACACTAGAGTTTGCAGTGAGTACCTCCCTAACACTTCCTCTCCACTATTCCAAGTTTTGGGTCCATGATTGCTCAACAATTTGTTTGGCTTTCTATGTTAACTCCCTTTTCAATCACCAGGTTCCAGATGCCATCAGGATGCTAGCCAGGCTTCCCTGGATTGAAGACCCCACCAATGTGTCCTGGAGCTCAGCTTCCCCAGAGACCCACCCTACTAGGGAAAGAGAGAGGCAGGCTCAGAGTATTAACTGACCAGTCTACCACCATGTTCAGCGGAGAAGCAATTACAGAAGCCAGACCTTCTTCCTTCTGCAACCCTCTATGACCCTGTGTCCATGCTCCCAGAGGGATAGAGAATGGGAAAGCTATCGGGGGAGGGGGTGGGATATGGAGATTGGGTGGTGGGAATTGTGTGGAGTTGTACCCCTCCTACCCTATGGTTTTGTTAATTAATCCTTTAAAAAAATTTTTTAAAAAACAAAAAAAGGAGATACCCAAATAAATCAGATAGTAAATGAAAGAGGAGATATCACAACAAACACCGCATAAATTCAACATATCAAGCAAGGCTTCTATGACCAACTATATGCCACCAAGCTAGAGAACCTGCAGGAAAAGGACGATTTCCTAAATATCTACCAACTTCCAAAACTAAATAAAGAGGAAGTAGATAACTTGAACAGGCCCATCACAGCTAATAAATTGAAACAGTTATCAAAACCTTCCTAAAAATAAAAGTCCTGAACCAGATTGCTTAACAAATGAATTCTGCAAAACCTTCAAAGAAGAACTAATACCTCTATTTTTAAAAGTCTTCCAGAAGATTTAAGACAAAGGTGCCCAGACTATTAAATGCGGAAAGCAGAGTCTCTTCAACAAATGGTGTTGGGAAAAGGGGTTGAAACATGGACAAGAATGAAACTGAACCACTATATTTCACCAAATACAAATGTGAATTCCAAGTGGATCAACGACTTGGGTGTTACACCAGAAACTATCAGATACTTAGAGGAAAATATTGGCCGAACTCTTTTCCACATACATTTTACAGACATCTTCAATGAAATGAATCCAATTACAAAGAAGACTAAGGCAAACATAAACCTATGGAGCTACATCAAATTAAAAAGCCTCTGCACAGCTTAAGAAACTACTACCCAAACCAAGAGACCCCTCAAAGAATGGGAGATCTTTAAATGCCAGACATCAGACAAGAGACTAATAAACAGAATATATAAAGAACTTAAAATCTCAACAATAAGACAACAAATAACCCCATCCAAAAATGGGGAGAGGACTTGGACAGAATATTCACCACAGAAGAGATCCAAAAGGCTGAGAAACATATGAAAAATATCCTAAGTCTCTGATTGTCAGAGAAATGCAAATAAAGACAATAATGAGATATCACTTCACTCCTAGGAGAATGTCATACATCAGAAAAAGTAACAGCAGCAAATGCTGGAGAGGTTGTGGGGTCAAAGGAACCCTCCTCCACTGCTGGTGGGAACGTAAATTGGCCCAATCTTTGTGGAGAACAGTTTGGAGAACTCTGGGAAGGCTAGAAATGGACCTACCCTATGATCCTGCAATTCCTCTCCTGGGGATATATCCCAAGGAACCCAACACACCTATTCAAAAAGATCTGTGTACACATATGTTCTTGGCAGCACAATTTGTAATAGCCAAAACCTGGAAGCAACAGATGAGTGTCTGAGTAAGTTGTGGTATATATATATATATTAATCAGCTATAAAAAATGGTGACTTCATTGTTTTCAGCTGATCGTGGATGGACCTTAAAAAATTTCATGTTAAGTGAAATAAGCCAGAACAAAATGATGAATATGGGATGATCTTACTCTCAGGCAGAAGTTGAAAAACAATATCAGAAAAGAAAACACAAGTAGAACCTGAACTGGAATTGGCATATTACACCAAAGTAAAAGACTCTGGGGTGGGTGGGTGGGGAGAATACATATCCAGGAAGGATGACAGACGACATAGTGGGGGTTGTATTGTTATATGGAAAACTAGGAAATGTATGCATGTACAAACTATTGTATTTATTGTTGAATGTAAAAAATTAATTCCCCAGTAAATAAATTAAAACAAAAAGTGCCCTAGGCTTTGTGACACTGTACATGAGGGAGACCTCATGTCTGCAAATTAAACAAATATAAATTATATCTGAAAGGAGCATGGATGTTGACAGGAATGAGCAGGCCAGCCAGAGAGCCCAGAACATGGACACTATGGGGCACAAGCTATGGTCATGTCCAAAAAACAGAACTGTGGCCATTACTAATTTAGTATATCATAAGAGCAAAATGTTAGAAGTTACAGGCTTCTGTTGATGTAATCAAATAATTGTTGAATTCTTCCTCTGTAAACCTCTTTTAAAAGATTCATCTATGAGGCTAAATTTATTAAATGAGGTTTCTTTTTATCTCTCTCACACGCAAATGCATATATGCATACACTCATACATGCATGCAGGCATCAACTACACCACCAAATGAATCATTAAGTATTATGTAGTCAAGAATTCAACTACTTTGTAAATCCATGTGTAAATCTGAATGGACTGATCTCAATAAGAGTCTGCATACTTCTTCATCATTGTGTTATATGTCCTCTGGCCCCATTTTCTGTAACTATGAAAGAATATGACACAGTATCCACATGTAGCTCTGCAAGGCCAACATCTTATCTTTCTAAATACAATATATATATATATATATATATATATATATATATATATATATATATGTATATGTTTGTTTTGTCTTACACTCATTCTTTAAACAACTAGAGTAAGAATGACCCAGGAAAGATGAAGGACAAGGCAGTTATGACATGCATTCAAAAACTTTAGAGTGGTGCCAGTGGTGGAGGGCTCAGAAGAGAGCACAGATTGCCACATATAAGTGCCAGTGTTCAAGCCCAGAGTCCTCACATTAAGGGGAGTAGCTTCACCACAAACATTAAAGCAGTGGTATGGTACAGAGCTCTCTCTCCCTCATTCTTTCTGTCTTAAAAAAAAAAAAAGGTTAACAGGAGTAGTGGAGTTATCCTGAAAACAGCAAGCCCCAGCAATGATCCTGGAGGCAGAAAAAAAAAGTAGAATGCAAGTTTCTTCTATAAATATCTTAGAAATAAGAAACCATGAGGCTCTTTGGCTTTTCTTCTGAAAAATTTGAGATATGAGGAAACAAATCATGTATTGAAATATGAATAAACTTTAGTTATAAAATATTACCTATACTTACTAAGAAATTAAAATGACCTTGGAAACTTTATTAGTATAAAATGTGTTAAAAATACTACCACAGATAAAGATTTTAGAGGATATAGTTTGGTTAATATGCTCTGGATACGAAGGAAAAATGAAAGAAATATACAGTAGTCTCAAAAAATACCATTATAGATTGGGGTTAGTAAAGATGTAGAAGTCATGGAAAAAGCACATAAATATTTTATGTATGTCTATACCTATATTTACTATATTTAAATATATATTTACTTATTATTATATAGAAACAGAGAGACATTGAGAGGGGGTGGGGAAAGAGAGAGGGAAACAGAGAGACATCTGCAGCCCTGTTTCACTACTTGTGAATCTTTCCCCTGCAGGCGGGAACCAGGGACTTGAACTTGTATCCTTGTGCACTGTAATGTGTGCTGTTAACCAGGTGCACTACCACTTGGTCCCCTCTTTATTTACTCTCTTACACTACTAATGACCTGGGGCTTTACTTGGATGGAACAGGGAAACTGCCTCTGGACCTGTGAGCTAAGAACAGAGTTTCATACCTGAGCTCACTTATCTTCAGAAGAACTCTAAAATATTATTGTAGTAATTACCTAGTTTATAGAAAGGACATTCAGGGTACAGTGATGTGACAACACTTCTCAGGTTTTGTTGTTTATGAAGGTAGAGATCAGTGTTTAAACTGATGTTCAAGTGGCAGATCTTTAGAACCACCATGTTCTGTGGTCCAATTCTAGCTTCTCACACAGGAAACAACCCCCTGTGTAAGTGGGAAGTATTTCATCCTACATCCATCTGCATCTTTTTTGGGTTCTGCTGAAATGACAGTGCCCAGAACCAAGTCCTTGAGTTGTCCTCAGGGGTCTCAGGCTGACCATCCCCATTCAGTTCACACAGGCACTTTCCACACAAGATACAATTCAATTGATTAGGTTTCAGCTTACTAATTTGCAATCATTTTCCATGCCTGCATTCCCTGAGATTACACGAGGGTCACCTTGACAGGCATTCTGGGAGTCCACAAACTCTTATGTTACACATTTAAAAGCAATCTCTTGGTTTATTTCTATTGAATACTGATCCATCCATTCCATGGTGACTTTGACAGTGAATTTCAGGTGGCAGGTCTATTTTGAGGAAAGAGTCCCCCAATGCTCTTTCACCACTTAACACAGTATGATGGATGACTAAATGATATTTCAGATTTTTCTGGCATGCTGCTTAATTTGCTTATCAATTTTATTGCATATACATGTACATATAACATATACTATGCACATATTATATATACATTTTCATGGAAACTAACTACAAATATCAATGTTAGTTCTGATAGTCTATATCAATTACTGCAAAAATAGATCAAATAATAAAAATGATGACTAACAATCTTTTGAGAACCAAGGCACAGCTGCTTGAAGCACAAATTTGTGCTAACTCAGCTAGTGCTATCCTTATACATTTACACACAGACATGTGTGTGTGTGTGTGTGTGTGTGTGTGTGTGTGTGTGTGTGTCCACACAGAGAGTATTTAATCATTTGGACCATATATGTGATGACTAACAAATCTTATATCTTAATCTTGCTGTTATATAATAAAATATTTCTTAGAATAAATTGCATTTTGGATACAGCAAATAACATTGCAGGGCTAGTGATATCGCTGACCTGGATAATGCACCTGCTTTGCCAGGCTTAAGCCTGCCCTTCACAGCAGTGGACACAGAGTTTCTGCTGTTGTATCTTTCCTTATTCCTCTGCCTCTTTCTGTCTCTCTACCTGAAAATGTGTGCTCAGATGGTAAAGTCCCAGAACTGACCAAAGAGAAAAGAAGAAAACAGTGTTGCTATCAATAGTTTAACTATAATCATGTGTGATGTATATTTATATTATATGTATTTTTTTACCAAACCAGTCTTTTTTGTAAAATTTTATTTATTATTGACAAGATCATAAGATATTTATCATTTTTTTACATTTTTCACTAAAATTCTAGACAGAGAATTTTGAAAGAGAGAAAAACATTTTTATCTTCTTTTTTAAAGGATGAATTTATTCATTGGGTTGGGGGAGAGGAGGGAGAGAGAGAGAGAGAAAGAGAGAGAGAGGAGGAGAACCAAAGCATCACTCTTCTCAAACTACTGATTAAACTCAAGTTCCACACTTGAAATTCAACCTTATCCTCTGTGCCATCTCTGTATGGAGGAAGGCTCTATACTTGAAAAAAAAAAAAAAAAAAGAGGTACTAGTCTGTATTTTTCAGTAGTCAAGATCATTGCTATAGAATTTGAAAGCAACACCAAGTGTAATAAATGGGCACCAGATCAAATTGATGGGGTTTACAGGGAACAATATTTATATACTTTCCCCATATTTGGGAGCTACTCTCTTCCCCAGTTACAGCTTTCCAGCCCCTTTTCCAGCCATAACATATTCTCCCCAGATAATAACTTGGGTCCACCTACATATCAGATGTCAGGCTCAGGCAAAAACTAGTAAAGTCATGGGTCCTTTGTAATATAACTTGCTGGGCTAGCGTTGCAGGAGAGAGAAGAGTCCTGCAGCTCCTGGTGGAGTGGGAATGCAAATCTTTATTCATGCAGATGTTCTAGAGTCAGGTGTGAGCACAGTGGGTTTAGGCCATGTGGAGCTAGCAAAATGGCTGCCCCCCACTATGCACTCCAGCCCTTCTACAAGTCAGGACACGGAAGAGAAAAAAGAGATAGAGCGGAAACAGGAGTGACTTTTACAGGAGAATTCCACAAATGTCAAATTGGGACAGAATTGGCTAGGAAAGGGGGTGAAGAAAATAAGGCACTCTGGGAAGGTAGAAAGCATCCATAGCAATGGTTGCTATAGTTTTTCAGCTCATGGGAATAGGCGATACCCTGAGGGGGTAATGTGGTGGCAGAGGAGTCGTTTTTAAAAGAAGGCAGAAGATTGATATGTAAATAATAATACTCAAATGGAAATATGGTGATTTGTGGGTCCTACCCAACTCAACCACATCTGTAAAATATCCCAACACCAACGAAAATAGACATATTAGCTATTTCCAAAATGGAGACCCCAAATCTTCCTCTGCAATACTCTTGCTTTAGGCTCATAATTAATCAACAATTTGTTTGGCTTTATATGTTAACTCTTCTTTCAGCCACCAGGTTCCAGACATTACCATGATGCCAAATGGACTTCCCTGGGCAGATGAGCATACCAATGTGTCCTGTAGCCCCAGTTCCCCAGAGTCCCACCCCATTAGGAAAAGAGAGACAGGTTAGGTATATGGATCGACCTGTCAATGCCCACATTCAGAGGTGAAACAATTACAGAAGTCTGCACCCCAGAGGGTTAAAGAATAGAAAATCTATTAGGGGAGGGGATGGGATATGAGGCTCTGATGGTGGGAACTGTGTAGAGTTGTATCCCTCTTCTTTTTTTCTTCCAGGTTTAATTGCTAGGGCTCAGTGTCTGCACCATGAATCCACTGCTCCTGAAGGCTATTTTATTTTTTTATTATTTTTTAAATATTTATTTATTTATTCCCTTTTGTTGCCCTTATTTTTTATTGTTGTAGTTATGATTGATGTTGTTGTTGGATAGGACAGAGAGAAATGGAGAGAGGAGGAGAAGACAGAGAGGGAGAGAGAAAGATAGACACCTGCAGACCTGCTTCACCACCTGTGGAGCAACTCCCCTGCAGGTGGGGAGACGGGGGCTCAAACCAGGATCCTTACACGGTCCTTGCGCTTTGCACCACCAGTGCTTAACCCACTGCTGCTACTGCCGGACTCCCCCAAGGCAATTTTATTTTTTCCCCTTTTGTTGCCCTTGTTGTTTTATTGTTGTTGTTATTGATGTTGTTGTTGGATAGGACAGAGAGAAATCGAGAATGGAGGGGAAGACAAAGAAGGGTAGAGGGGCAGCTCTGCTTCACTGCTTATGAACCAACTCCCCCACAGGTGGGGATCTGGGGCCTCAAACCAGGATCCTTACGCTGGGCTGGTCCTTGAACTTTGCACTTAGCCTGATGAGCTACTGCCTAACCCCTGAGTTGTACCCCTCTTATCCTATGGTCTTGCCAGTATTTCTTTTTGTTTTTTTTTAAATTTTTTTAATTAATTTTATTTTTGAGAGAGATGAAGAGAGGAGAGAGAGAGAAACACCAGAGCACTGCTCAGCTCAGGCTTATGGTGGTGTGGGGGATTGAACCTGGGATTTAGGAGCCTCAGGCATGAGAGTCTGTTTGCATAACCATTATGCTGTCTCCCCCGCCCCAGTATTTCTATTTTATAAAAAAAAATTAAAAAATACAGAAGACCATTGGACACCAGATCAATTTGATGGGATTTACAGTTGACAATATTTAGATACTTTCCCCACATTTTGGAGCTACTCTCTTCTGTTATCTAGCTTTCTAGCCCTTCTTCCATCTATGATATCATCTCTCCAGATAATACCTTGGGTTAACCTGCATGTCAGCTCTCAGGCTCAGGCAAAAACTAGTAAAGTCATGAGCTCCTTGGAACATACCTAAAATAGACTTACTACCTTTTTCCAAAATGGAGACCTCAAATCTCATCTGCAATATTTTTTCCTATAGGTTCCTGGTTATTAAATAATTTGTTCTACTTTATATCTTCATGATTTTTCAGTCAACCAGTTCCAGATGCCAACTGGACTTCCCTGAACAGATGACCCCACCATGTGTCCTTGAGTCTCCCCCCCATACCCCCACACACAGAGCCCCATCCCATTAGAGAAAAAGAGAGATGAATTGGAGTATGGATCAACCTGATAACATCCATATTCAGTGCAGAAACAACTACAGAAGCCAGACCTTCCACCTTCTGCACCTCATAATGACCCTGGGTCCATATTCCCAGAGAGATAAAGAACAGAAAAACTTTCAAGAGAGGGTGTGGAATATGGAGCTCTGATGGTGGGAACTGTGTGGGACTGTACTCCTCTTATCCTATAGTCTTGTCAATATGTCCATTTTATAAATAAAAAGAAAGAAAAAATACAGAAGACTGAGGGTAAGCACAGTGTACTAGGATCATGTAGCTACAACATGCTGGGAAGATCAGCAACTTCCAAGCAAACAGAGTTTAACTGATGTGTCCTCATGTGACCAATTCAGCTTTTGTGGAGTGAAGCAAGCTCCTTAAGAGAAGAAGATCAGTCAGGGAGTTCTGGACTTAATTATTGGTGGTCTGCATAAAGTTCTAAAGTTCCAAGTCCCTTCAGTAATTTTGTCATGCCTGTTAAAATAGGATAACTTCATAAATATAAGATAGAATTCTAGTCAATAGATTAGTCATTTACAAAATAAAAATGTATGAACAAGACTCATAACTATTCATGGAAGCATGTTTCTTTCTTTCTTTTAGAATTTACTTATTTTATGACCAAAATAATAAGAAGGGTGAAGGAGAGAGATCAAGGCACCACTTTGACATATGCAATTATGGTGACTGAGCCTGGGAACTCATGCATGAAAGTCTTGTTCTGTAAAGCGGAGCTATCTCCACAGCCACAGGTAACAAATTTTCTATAGTAAAACTAATTCTACAAATTCTTATAAAAATTAAGATAAATTATAATATAGTAATACTGTAGAATACTTTGCAGCTATTAAAATGCACAAGGAGTACACATTTTCACCATTGTTGAATAATGCTAAGCAAATGATATCCTAAATAATTTATGTGGTGTATGTGAGTTGCATTCCCTCTCATATCAGGTACTTGACAGGGCTGCCCACTATCACAATTACCATTCAACACACTGTTAGTAGTTCTTGCCATAGCAATCAGGCAGGACCAAGGAAATAAGTGGGATACATATTGGAAGAGAAGAAGTCAAACTCTCCCTATTTGCAGATATGTTATTACACATAGAAGAACCTAAAGAGTTTAGCAGGAAGCTCTTGGAAATTACCAAGCAATATAATAATGTGTCAGACTACAAAATTAGCATACAAAAGTCAGCGGTAAGCCTCTATACAAACACTAAGTTAGAAGAAGAAATCCAGAAATCTATCCCTTTTACTATAGCAACAAATAAAGCAGTAAAATATCTAGGAATAAACTTAACAAAATAAATGAAAAACTTATATAATGAAAATTATGAGTCACTCAAGGAGATAGAAAAGGACACAAAGAAGTGGAAAGATATTACGTGTTCATATGTTGGAAGAATTAATATCATCATTAAAATGAATATGCTACCCAGACCCATGTACAAATCTAATGCAATCCTCATCAAGGGTCTAACCAATTTTTTTAAGGAGAGTAGAGCAAAAGCTACAAGTGTTTAACTGGAACCAGAAAAGACCTAGAATCACTAAAACAATCTTGAGTAGAAAGAATAGGACTGGAGGCATCACACTCCCAGATCTCAAATTGTATTATAGGGTCATTGTAATCAAAACTGCTTGGTACTGGAAAAGACACTCTGACCAGTAGAATAACATGTTTAATCGGATCTCATACATCAACCCAAACAAATTAACCTATATGGTAATATTTATATTTAATAAATGTTATACTAATTGAAGAGGCTTATATACACAAGGACACCGTCAAGTCAACAGCTCTTTAGGTAAATTGATTTAATATACTTAAAAGAGAATTCTAAGTGGTGGTACAAGGTAAGAGGGAGAATGAATTTTATTTAAATATCTCTGAAATATTTAATTATTTTACTATTAGTATTATAACTTGTAATAAAAGGCATCCAAATTATTGAGAAATTTGAGAAAAGGGAGTTAGTAAATGTAGACTGTTAACTTTGCCATTCAAAACTGACAGTTGTAAAGAAAAGATAAGAAACCCCTGCAGGGCAGACATAAGAGTGAGTACTCCATCTACTAGTTTAGATCTGAGTAAGAGCTACTGTTGGGTGAGTAATGTCTCCCCTTTAGTGATAAAACATTGATTTAAAGTGAAACCCAAAGTCTCCCTGCATCTTAGGTGGAATTATCATATGTGGGCATGTTGCATGAGACCAAATCAAAGTGCTTTATTACTTTATCAATTTTATTGTGTAAATGAAAACTCTTTACTGTGATATTGTCCTTGAAGTCTATTTCTGACACAATTTTCAGTCATGCACACAATGGCATTTATAACCGAGAGATAGTTAGTGTACTTGTACATCTTGAAAGGGAATTGATGTAACAGAAGCCGGAGTTTACATCTTTTGTTTCCAATAAGCATCAATAAAAAGCACTTCATACATACATTTTATTTTCCAGAAACAAAAGATAGCAATTTGTTTATTTACTAGATATTTTCCCAGTAGATGATAGGAGGGTAATATCATTAAGTATAACCAAGATAAAGGGAAAACAACTTTAATGCTACCCTTAAGGCAATGTATCAACTTTTTTATTCTATCAATACTTTTTCAAGATAATAATATGATATCTTGGTTTTGAAAATAAACTTCTATTTATAAGTTATATTTCCCTAATTTGTATTATTCCTTTTTTTTTTCATTTTATGTACAACGTATTTGGTTACAGTACAAAATATTCTACCTTGAAAATAATCTGAAATCTACCATATTGTCTGTCTTTAATAGGATGATGCTACTTTAGCTCAAGGTGTACTTTAATTAAAACCTTACTCAGTAAGGAGCAGAGTATAGCTAGTAAGTGGAGGAAATGTTTGACTAATAGAAATAATAGAGACAAAGGAAATAGTCCTACCCATTCCTGTATTCACTCATGCAGCTGTCAATGTATGCAGGACCTTACAGGGTACCAAGCATACTTCTCTGAAACAATTGCTGGTTCCAACTGCATTGTTAGATATGTGTGGGAGTTCACAGACTGAGTATAAACACAGTTAACCCCTTCATAATTCTCTCTGCCTAGAGGTAAAGACATTTCCAAAATTTAATAAGCAGAGAGGTTAAATCATAAGCAGATTCATAGATAGCAAAGTTCAACCAGGAAATATTGTACAATGCTATTATTTTTTAATATGAGAGAAAAACTTAGTGTGTTCTGAGCCAAATCTCTCCATAGTGGGAGGTTAAGTCCAGAGAGACCCCTGAGCCCCAGTCCCACAGACATCCAAAATTTCTGTGACTTGTGACTAGAAACCTTTGTTTTTTCCCTGCCACTAAGAAGGAAGATAATATGGAGAGTAACTGAGGATGTCAGGACTTGGTTTCTTTAAGAGGTAAGAGAAAATGTGAACACCCAAAAGTTGTAATAATTATAGGTATGGCTTAGAAAGGAAATGGAAGCGGGGCCTTGGAAGTACATAACAGAGACAAGCCTGTGTGTGTGTGCGTGTGCGTGTGTGTGTGTGTGTGTGTGTGTGTGTTTCTACTTTCCTAAATAAATGCTTAAAATATTTGAATCATAATTCTGTTTTTAAATAGTCTTCATTTATTTGATAGTGACAGAGATAAATTGAAAGCGGAGGGAAGATAGAAAGGGAAAGAGAGAGACACCTGCAGTTCTACTTCACCACTCATGAAGCTTTCCCTCTGCAGGTGGAGACCAGGGGCTTGAGCTCAGGTCCTTGTGTACTGTAATGTGTGGGCTCAACCAGAGGAGCTACCACTGGCCCCAAAATCTAGTTTCTCTTATAGTTATTTCTCGAGTTTAGTATGACAAACCAGACATCCTGTGGGAAAGATTCCCTACCCCACCCTCCATCAACATTTCCTAAGCTCAGAATTCCAGGTCCACCTTAGGATACTAACAGTTATGAGGCAAGCTCATAAAGTGGAGATCTTAAGGAAAGTAAAGGAAGATTGAGAAATGAAAAAACAATAACAAAAAAATAAGACCTTAAAATTTTTGGATCTGTCTGGCTTCCTCTTCCTGAGAATGGAACAGGGAAACTTTGTGATGAAAAAGGTCCTAGAGTCCTCGAACTAACTTAGATAAGCAGGGACTAAGAAAAGTTGCAGGCAAAATGCATGCAGTGCTCACTACTTTTTCATGGCAGGAGAAAATCAATATGCAACAACAGCAAGAATACTGGGGACCAGGCAGTGACATGCCTGTTTATTAACAGGCAATTGCACATAGTATTATGCAAAAAAATGGTTAAACTTTAACAAATATTTCTTCTAAGACTGTAAAAGATGGGTAACAACTACATATGCACTTAAATAACCATTTCATTCTAGCATGGCCAAGGCTGGATCTACCAGCAGGCAGAGAGGTAAAAATATGATCAGTAGAGTCATTCACCCATTGTTCATTCATGGTTTCACTGCATTTATAAAACACCTTTTCTGTTGTGAAGTGGAATCAAGGGATATAAAGAATAATATAAAGTTTTACTAAAAGAATATCTTAAAATATCCTGTTCTTAAAAATAAAAAAGAATAAGCTTTCTTTCTTTCTTTTTTTTTTTTTTTTGATGTTCAGATAGTGGAATTTTAAACTTTATGGTTCTATTTCCCAATATAGTTCCATATCACTTCAGACAAGTGCACACTATGAACAAGCCATTAAAGAACAGAGTGACAAAGATTAAGTTTAATTATCTACACCCTTTCATAATAAATAAAATAGATTCCCTTTAATTCTGGCTGCTATTGGATAAGAAAACATCGATCTGAGCATGGCTCACTCAAAAAGAGCTGCTTTGGGGCACAAACATCTCAAACCAGCCTCCCTACTCTTTTTCTTTTGTCTTGAATATTTACTTACTTATAAGTATTTAATTACAGAAATAAACATGAGAATGAATATTGCTACATGAGCAGAGGAGCTGGAAGTTTATAATGCAGAAAATGTAGAGGCGACAGTTATTAAAAGGAGAGAGATACCTTTGATCTCTTGTCACCTTTATAGCCAACTCTCCTATACCTTGAATCCACTTAAGTGGTACAGGGGACTGAACTTGGGGCCTGAGAGCCTCAGGTGTGAAACTTCTTCTGCTTACCCACTATGCCTTCTTCTCAATACCCAGAAATATATATATATTTTTAAAAAGATAACAGGGCACTGAGGTCCCCTCAGAAGAGCAGTACAGGCTGGGTTAACTTATATGACAAAGCAGGTACACTATTCAGGTGAACTATCTTGCTGGCCCTGAATTCATTCTTTTTTTTTTCTTTTCTTTTTCTGACAATCTCCAACTTTCAAACTACCTCTGACCTGCCCCCACAATACACACTCATCTTCCTCACTTGCTAGGATCTCACTGAGATATATAATAGTCAGTTAGTTAGACATATTGATTTGTTAAAACAAAATAAAATATCACTTGTTACCAGGAATTTGCAGATGGATGAGGACACTAAACAGTTTAACTTAGCATAAAGAAATACGTCACTGGCCAATTTTGATCCCTTTATCATAAAAAAAAATATGTGTTTATACATGCTTGGTTTAGTTCTGGGCTCTCTGTCCTGTTCCATTGGTCCATATGTCCATTTTTGTTCCAATACTATATTGTTTTCACTACTATTGCTTTATTATATAAACTGGAGGCAGGAATTATGATGCCTCCATTTTTCTTCTTTTTCTCAGGAGAGCATTTGCCGTTTATGGATTTTTATAATTCCATAAAAAAATTTGGATAAGTTGTTCAATTTCCTTGAAATATATCATTGGAATTTTAATAGGGATTGCATTGCATCTATAGATTGCTTTTGGAAGGATTGCCATTTTCTTAATTTTTATTCTTCCATCCCATGAAAGGGCCAAAACTGCCCAATTCAGGGTGGGGGTAGGGAGTGGACACTTTCCAAGCTTTGGGTCCATGATTGCTCAACAATTTGTTTGGCTTCGTATGTCAACTCTCTTTTCAGTCACCAGGTTCCAGATGCCATCAGGATGCTGGCCAGGCTTCCCTGGATTGAAGACCCCACCAATGTGTCCTGGAGCTTAGCTTCCCCAGAGACACACCCTACTAGGGAAAGAGAGAGGCAGACTGGGAGTATAGACCAACCAGTCAACACCCATGTTCAGCGGGGAAGCAATTACAGAAGCCAGACCTTCTACCTTCTGCAACCCACAATGACCCTGGGTCCATGCTCCCAGAGGGATGGAAAATGGGAAAGCTATCAGGGGAGGGGGTGGGATATGGAGATTGGGTGGTGGGAATTGTATGGAGTTGTACCCCTCCTACCCTATGGTTTTGTTAATTATCCTTTCTTAAATAAAAAAAAAATGGTGTTGGGTGAATAGGACAAACACATGCAGAAAATTGAAACTAGACCACCACCTACCACCATGAAGCAAAATTAACTCAACATGGACCACAGATATGTATATCAGACTTGAAAATATAAAATACATAAAAGAATACATTTAAGGACCTTAACATTAAAGGCATATTTGGAGATTCCACCCCATGGGGAAGAGAAACACAAGCAAACAAACAAAAAAATGAATAAATGGGACTATACAAATTAAAAAGATTTTACACATCAAAAGAAAATTCCATAAGGATAAATAGGAAACCTAGAAGATGAGAAAATATATTTGCACACTAACTTCAGACAAGCAGTTAATATCCAACATCTATAAAGAACTCCTACAGCTCAACAAAAAGATAAAGAACAACCCAATTAAATCATGAGCAGAAGATATGAATAGATGGTTTTCTAAAGAAGAAATACACATGGCCCACAGACATATGTGGAAATGCTCCAATTCACTCATCACCAGAGAAATGCAAATTAAAATCATATAGAGGTTCCACCTCACACCTGTGAGAATGGGCTCCATCAATAAAACAAGAAAAGATCAGGGTTGTAGAGAATGTGGAGAGGGAGGAAATCTACTGCACTGCTGGTGGGAGTGCAAAATGGTGCAACCACTATGGAGAACAGTATGGAGAATCTTTCAACAAATACAAATGGAAATGCCATAGGACTCAACAATCACACTACTAGGCATATACACAAACAATGTAAAAACTCTGATTCAAAGGGATATTTACACCCCAACATTTATACTGGCTTTATTCACAATAGCAAAACCTGGAAACAACAAGAAAGCCCTTCAACAACAGACTAGATAAAAAAGTTAAAGGACATATATTCAACAAAGTATTATTCAGCAATAAACAAAGATGAGATTGTGTCCTCTGAGATAAAGTGGATGGGACTGGAGAAGATTATGCTTAGTGAAGCAAGAAAGGAGGTGAAGGACAACTAAAGGATGGTTTCACTCAGATACAAAACATAATTGAAAATACAAGTGTAAAAAAAAGATCAACCCATTTTCAAAACTGTAGGAGAACTATAGTGGTTATCTATTGGTATGGGGGTGGGGACATGCACCTTTGGTAATGGGGTTGGTGAAATAAATAAAATAAATTTAAAAGAGAAAAAAAGAAATACCATGCTACCATCATGTGATTTGAGAGGACCTGGATAGGACCACTTTAGCACCCTCATACTTTATAGTAGTTACTACTTTGATACAACATCAAAGACGTCTTTGGGTTCATTTGGAATCATAGCTATGCCCCCTTAGTCAAATGACCTAAAATAAGCTGTTTCTAATCTCAGGATTTCTTTCCCTTCTGTTGAAAGAAGATAATAATAAAACCAACCTCAAAGGTTATGAGATATACTATACACAAACAGTAAAGTATTTTAAGTATTAAAGTATTTTAAGTGACACTATTACCAGAATTTGTACTAAACAGCTATTTACTAGATGTTATACTAGACCAAGATTTTTTTCCTCCCTCCCTCTGTAAGTATGTCAGTTATCATCATCCACGAATAAATCGAAACCTCTACCCATGCCAAGGTAGACCCTAAACCCCATAGACTTCATCAGTCCTATTACTGCACAAGGGATACATTGAGGGATATAATATCAAAAATAGGCATGGCCTCTGCCTGGGTTATAAATCATATCTTATCTGTAGTATCCATGATGCTGTTAAAGAAGTCAGTGTAAGGTAATAGGACACTACAGGGGTGGAGAAGTCTCTTCTACCTCTAGTTAACTTCATATAATTGGATCTACAGGAGTTTTTTGAGTTAGGGGAAGGCATCCAGGTAATTTTCTTTGGACTCCAAGAATTCCAGTGGCAGCATGCTTATTGCATTGAATAGGCTGGGATAAGCGGATGCAATATCATTTGGTATGAATTGAGAGAAGCATGAAGGAAAGTGAGCTCTACCCTAGTGATTCCAGGACTAGGAGAAATATAGGCTCTACAGAGGTAGTGGGAGGTGCCTGCTGTTTTAAGGTTAAGAAGACAATAAATAGTTATTGCTATAGTAACATTATTTGACAATTGGGTTAACTTTGAAAAATCCCTTTGTTAGGATTTGCTTCAGACTCTGTCCAGAGAAGTCAGACATGGAATGCCAACAAATCAGCCTCATTACGTGGGTGATACCTTTCCTTTCATAGTATTCTCTAATACCATTGCAGGAGGTTCACTTCCTAACAAAGTCCCAAAACCTAGATATAGACCAGCTCCCGTGAGATAGAGCATATGTTCACATGTATCCATAAATTGGGCAAAATATACACCTGAAAGCAAAAGTACACAGTAGTCTCCAGTGAGTCAGTATAAAGTTCCTAATTAAATAGTATCTAATTAGACTTAGATATCCTCCTCACCTACTTCCTATTACAGTTCCCTCACTCACTGCAAAGCTAACCTTAGCAAAGCAAGGCTGCAAAAGTTGAATAAGGACAAGAGATTGGCATACTTTAATGATAACTCTTTAGTCACCATCAGGCCACCCCATCAGCTAGGGCCCTATTTGGGGAGTCCTAAGATTCCCAAACAGACATGATGGGTCTAGACCTCAAATAAATCCCTCTCTCCATTGTTACTGCTCATCTCTATCAGGAACAACAAAATAGACCCCTTAGTGGGTCCCCATAGGACCTTGCCCTCAACTTGGATCAACAACGGTAGAGAATGTTCCATCCTTTGAAGGGAGGCTGGATAACATACTTTATGCTACACTTGAGGAAGATGGGTCGATATTGGGGCAGCTTGGAATGTTCCTACTCATGACCACAGAATGTGAGCTCAGACAGATCTACAGGGATGCAGAGGTCACATAGGCGCCTAAGCTGAATATGGGCCCCAAACCAAATCAAATTGATGGGGTTTACAGTCAACAATATTAATACCCCTTCCCCATATTAGGGAGCTACTCTCTTCCATGATCTAGCATTCTGTTCTTTTTTCAGCCATGACATCATCACCCCAGACAATAACTTGAATCCACCTGCATATCAGATTTCAGGCTCAGGGAAAAAAAAAAAAAAGTACAGCCACAGGCCCTATGAAATATAACTAAAATATGCCTAATAGTTATCTACAAAATGGAGGATCCTTCATCTGCACTATTCCAGCCTTTAGGTTCATGATTGGTCAACAATTTGTTTGGCTTTATATGTTAATTCTCTTTTTAGCAGGTTCCAGATGCTAACATGACGCTGACCAGACTTCCCTGGAGCTCTGCTTCATCAGATCCCCACACTACTAGGGCAAGAGAGAGGCAGGCTGGGAGTATAGATAGACTTGTCAACACCCATGTTTAGTGGGGAAGCAATTACAGAAGTCAGACCTTCTACCTTCTGCATTCAACAATGACCTTGGGTTCATACTCCCAGAGGGTTAAAGAATAGGAAAGTTATCAGGGGAGGTAATGGGATATGGGTATCTGGTGGTGGGAATTGTGTAGAGTTGTACCCTCTTATCCTATGGTTTTATCAATGTTTCCTTTTTGTAAATAGATAGATAGATAAATTAATTAATTAATTAAATTCTAGTGGCAGAACCCAGTGGGGGCAAATCTTTTCACACTGAGCAGAGATTTTGACTCGGTCTTAAAACTGACTTAGAACAATCTCTACCTGTTAAGATATTCAAGCAGTGAAGACAAAACATTTCAAAGAAAATTTAACTGGACTGAAAATAGTTTTGATATGGGAATTCTTAATTATAAATACTGGCATTTAATGAAGCTAGCACAAATAAAAGCCTAAACCAAATAATTTATTAAATTCAGTAAAAAAAAAAAACTGTTCTAGAATGTTTTTGCATGTTTTTTTAATCAATACACCTAGGCTGGACAAATAGGTCAGTTAGCTTTCCCATTTTCCATGTGCACAAGCCTCTCAGGTTCAAGCCCGACCTTCCCAACCCACTGAAGTTAACTTTAGTGCTATAGTCTCTCACTTCCCCCTCTCTCATTCTCTCTCCCTTCCTTTATCTCCCTTTCTCCTTTCTCTGTCTTTCTCTCATTTTCCCCCTTCTCCTTCCTCTCTATTGAATATATCAGAAAACTATAGTTTTCTATAAGGACTAGTGAAAGACAGATATAATTAATATGATAAATTTGAGCTAACCTTCATTTTATAGGAACAAGTTGTCATAAGAGGGAGTCTGAACCACAAATATACATGGTATAGAACTCTATCTCTACAATCTTATAGCCTTGTGAGTCACTATTAAATCACAAATAAAATATTCAAAAATTAATGACAGATACGCCTGAATTCTTTTTCTGAATATGTCACATTTGAGACTTATGTGACCTTGGGAAACTCAGTTAACTTCTCTGTAACCTGTGTTTCCCAACCTTAAGAAGCAAAAATGAGAACATTATACAGAATTAATAGACTTGTGATAATCACATTGATACTCAATAAATATAAATTTCCCTTGTGGTGGTTACAGTAGTAAAATGACAGGCTGGTGATTAAGACAATCAATGAGAAAGGAGAGGATGCAGAGACAATTTACATCGTGACACCTTGCCATCATAGCACAGACTCTTCAAAGCCCATCCTGCACACACATTATGAAAACAATGACCACATTGCTTCCATATATTAGTTTCAAATGGAATGTTCAGAGTTTGGGAGATGCTCTCACAATGTATTTTACAAATTACACACATCAGTGCTGTTCCTAAGCAAAGCAGAACAGACAATTTTCCAAGCTGAAAGCAATCATCATGAATAGGGAGACCTGTTTCATTTTAATTGCCTGATTCATGCACTTATCTTTGAGGGGAAAGGCATGTATCAATGAATGGTCTTCCATCAGAACTGCAGAAAGAGCATGATTCCAATTACCATTCATCTTTGTCAGCATCACAGTTGCAAAAGTGTCGAATGTCCAGGCAGCTCTCATCCAGGCCACATTCACACTGCTGAACTCCAGGAGGGGCACCTCCCCAGTAAGGATGCCTTTCGTTAGACCGTCCAATCCACCAAGTAAATGGTGTTCCATCTAGAAGAAAAGATATTTCCCAGGTCAGAGTGGATCATATAAATATTTAATTTGTCAGCACATTCACCCTTTCATTCCTCCCGCCTTGCCTCCCTCTCTTCTTTCCTTTCTTCTTTTTTTTCTCTCTTCCTTCCTTTCTTCTTTCTTTTCTCCCTTCCATTCTTCTCCCTTCTGTCATCTTTATTTCCTATTCTTCTTTAAGCTTTCTTTCATTATCAATGTACTTGTGTATGTGTATGCATATGCATATTTATATAGACATATTCAGATATATCTTTACATATGCATATCTAGGCCATACTTTTATGGAACATTTTTATATAACAGGATATTGACATAGAATTATACTTAGAAGAAAAGCCACAAGTTCAAATTATTACAAAGTTAGAAAAGCATCACAATTACATAAAATGGAGATTTTAGAACTAAAGAAATCTCATATGCAGAAATTAATGTATTTTAAGACTGCTGAAGAAAAGACATATATAGCAAGATGGGAATAGATCTGCTTGATCTTTCTTACTTAGTCTTCAGTTTCCACTGCCCTGTGAGGATGTATGAACATCAAATGGAAGGAGAGAGTATTGTCTCAGATATTCCTCCCTCCCACAGATTTCCTGCCATGCCAAATGGGCTCTTAGATCACCTATATCTTGTAAAACTTCTTTGAAGAAATGTAAAGTAAGTTGGTAAGGGGTGATAGCATAATGGTTATGCAAAAGGATTTCATGCCTGAGGCTCTGAAAACACTAATTCAGTTCCCATAGCATCATAAGACAGAATTTATGGAGTGGCAACACCACTTGCAAAACTTTCCCCCTGCAGGTGGGGACTGAGGTCTTGCACATTGTAAAAAGTGCACTCCAACAGGTGTACCATCACCCAGCCTCTCAGGAACCATTCTTTATCTTTGGATGTTTCCAGTTTAAATTGCAAGGGTCTTGGTGTACATAGGTGTGAACTGATACTGTTTGGGACTCTGTGTTTCTTGGCTGTTCGTATCCTTTCAGTAATTTAGGGGAATTCTCTTTATTATGACAATTAGATTGTGCTCTACCCTTATTTCTGCCTCTTCTTCCTCTGGGATTCATATTATTTAGGTGGTGTTCCTAATGAACTCAATCAGGTGCCTCTCGTGTTTATTTTATTATCATTTGGCCTGCCTCTTTTCTAGGCATTTTTTATTATCTGCTTCATATCAAGTTTTGCTCATTCTATTTTCAATTTCTGTAGCTCTGATTTCCTGTCCCTCCAGCCTTTTTTTTTTTTTTTAACTCAGTTATTGTGTCTTTGTCCTCAGAGTCTTTGGCTTTCAACTCAGTTATTGTAGCCATACCAAATAATATTGTAGGTATGGGTTGGGAGACGCATACGGGAAAGTGGGCCCTATCCAAGGGGCTACAGCAGAGACATTAGAAGACACTCATAAAGTCAAGTAATTGTCCAATTACTTCCCTTTACTCCCACATATTCCTTACTTAAGCCCAAAGTGTTGTCACTCCAAAGAAGTCCCATCTCAGTCCCAGCGATTTGAAATCTGGTTGTCATGCCTATCTTTGGCTCTAGCAAACCAGTATGACAAAGTATACTGGTCAACCATACAAGCTGGACATAGCATACAGCTGATGTCATCCTGGTGGCGACAGAGCATACAAGGATTTATGCAAACTGACAGGGATTGTGGGTTGATCAAATGGATTTAAGCACAGCCAGCCAGAAGTCCAGCCCTTTTGGTCCCTGCTTCTTCTCCTGCTTAGCTGGATTTTGGCTGAGGGTGCTCAAGGCGTCCACCATGGCTGCCTCTCCTGGGAACTGAACATGAATGACTAAGCTAGTCAATAAGCTCTAAGATTCCTCTACTCTACAGTCATCTGAAACACTAATATTTTTGCTTATAATTATATTCCCTACATTGACTGCAGTGAAATATCATGAGTTTAAAACAGGGAGAAATGTACCACCAGATTTGTCAAAAGTTTCACTGATTATTATCAAGACAACAATTTCTAAAAAGACTCTGTTGATGAAAGTATTCTCTATATTGTTTATTTCTAGATAGAGTATAATTTCCTAAGTCAAAAAGAAAAACAGCTTCATCTATATCAAGGAAATAATGGCTGGCATTCATCAAAGTCAATCTTGATCTTACTGCTTGCTGGTCAGGATCATTAAATTAGAACATATGTCTAATAGTGTGATTAAGAGCTAGTCAATGACATTAGGAATTAACATTTTTATAACATTGTTCATTGTTCTCTCCTCCCTGCCTACTTAATTGAAGTAAGTCCAAAGGAAGTGAGGGTGCTGAAAAGATTAATGATACCACTTCTCAAAACAAGTGATAAAAGTCACTTTGATAGGGTCACTGAAAGCCAGACTACACAAACCAACCCAGAATGCACCATAGGGATCCTTCATGGTGAATCAGTGAGGAATGCAGACGGATGAACTTAAATGACTCTGTTTTCATCATTTAAGTTTTTGTGCAGACTATAACACTTTGCATTTTAATAGTGTGTTTTATCTGAGAAAATGTAATGAAGACTATTACCGATACTAACTGAGGGAAGGTCAGACTTTAGGCTGAGGTTCCCTGATGTAGTCATTTTGGAATTCACATCCTTGAACAATGAACACAACTATTTCACATTTTTGCATTTTTGTGTACGTGTTTTTTTTTGAGGTTTATTAATTTATTTATAAAAATGAAACATTGACAAAACCATAGAATAAGAGGGGTATATCTCCACACAATTCCCACCACCAGAACTCCATATCCCATCCCCTTCCCTGACAGCTTTCCTATTCTTTAACCCTCTGGGAATATGGACCCAAGGTCATTGTGGGATATAGAAGTTGTAAATTGCTTCCTCACTGAACATGGGCATTGACTAGTTGATCCATACGCCCAACCTGTCTCTCTCTTTCCCTAGTAGGGTGGGGCTCTGGAGAAGCAGAGCTCTGGGACACATTGGTAGTGCTGTCTGTCTGGGGAAGTCTGGTTGGCATCCTGCTAGCATCTGGAACCTGGTGGCTGAAAAGAGAGTTAACATACAAGGCCAAACAAACTGCTGATCAATCATGAACTTAAAGGCTGGAATAGTGCAGATGAAGAGTTGTGAGATCTTCCATTTTGTAGATAGCTAGTAGGGATATTTTAGTTCTGGGGCCTAGTGAATTAGTGTATTCAGCACACCTGTGCCCATTTTTCATTTACGTAGAGAAAGAGGCACACACAGTGAGGTAGAAAAACTACAGACAACATTGGAGCATTCCCTGGTGCTGTGAAACCTTCAAATGGC